>NW_016108044.1:291389-293015 GCF_001604975.1 Cebus imitator
TTTTTTTTGGAGACAGAGTCTTGCTCTGTAGCCCAGGCTGGAGGGCAGTGGCACAATCTTGGCTTACTGCAACCTCCTCCTCCCAGGTCCCAGTTCAAGCAATTCTCCTGCCTCAGCCTCCCGAGTAGCTGGGATTACAGGTATGTGCCACCATGCCCAGCTAATTTTTGTATTTTTAGTAGAGACAGGGTTTCACCGTGTTGGCTAGGCTGATCTTGAATTCCTGACCTTGTGATCCACCTGCCTCGGCCTCCTAAAGGGCTGGGATTACAGGCATGAGCCACCACACCCAGCCTACTTTTGCTTTTTTTATTTTTTTATTACAGAGACAGTGTCTCCCTCTGTTGCCCAGGCTGAAGTGCTGTGGCGCAATCATAGCTCACAGCAGCCTTGACCTCCTATGCTCAAGCAAGTCTCCTACCTCTGGAGTAGCCAGGACCACAAGCACGCATCACCACACACAGCTAATTTTTGTCTTTTTTTGCATAGACGGAGTCTTCCTATGTTGCCCAGGGTAGTCTCAAACTCCTGGTCTCAAGGGATCCTCCTGCCTCGGACTCTCAAAGTGCTGGGATTACCAGTGTGAGCCACCACACCTAGCCTGTGTATTTATTATTTTAAAAACAAGGTATCAGTATTATTAGAAGGGAGGAAAAAAAAAAGTAGAGACAGGTTTCTCACTCTGTCACCCTGGCTGGAGTGCAGTGGTGCAATCATAGCTCACTGCAGACTCCAATTCCTGGGCTCAAGCGATCCTCCTGCCTCGGCCTCCCAAACAGAGCACTGAAAGTGAGTCACTGCACTGGGATCTAAATTGATTTATATATTTTCTCTCTTCAATAGAGTGGAGGCCTCTATTAGAAGTCAGTAGGTAATTTGCCCGGGGTAACCAGGTAAGTGAGTGGCAAAGATGTGATTCATTTTTTCTTTTTTTTCTTATTCCTCATTCAACTTGAACTTGAAAGATGAGATTCTATCCCAGGCAGTCAGGCTCCAGGGTGTTTTTACTCTTAAGCACAGATTCATACTATACAGTAATTCTTTATCAGCCCCAGTACCTAGCTCAGAGCTTTGCACACAGGGCCATGCAATGGTTTATCAAATGAATAACTAAAAAAACTCATTGATCTAATTAGCACCTCTTGAACCTTCACTGACCTATGGGCTACTGGGAATCAGAAACTCAGTCTCATTAATCTGAGTGAGACTGCCTGGCTGTGGATCTAATTATAAGCAACTTCAGAATCATAATTACTGTTCCATTTTGTCTCTTGATCTGTAATGCATCCAAGGACCTACTCCCAGCTTCTCAGGGACAAAAAAAAAATCCCCACAACATGATTACTTACTGAAGCCTGGGAGCTGTGTGTTTTTGTGAAGCTTGCAGCTCACATCTTCGCTGTGAAATGACGGGGTAGACCGGATGGTCTCCGAGGGCCCTTTCTTCAGTTGTAATAGTCTGAGATGGACAGGTGTGATCCCAGAGCTTTGGGAGGCCAAGGTGGGAGGATCCCTTGAAGCCAGTAGTTTCAGACCATCCTGGGCAACATAGCAAGACCCAGTCTCTACACACACAAAAAAAGCATATTTTCTTTTCCTTTTTTTTTTTTTTTTTTTTTGAGACGG
>NW_016108044.1:293247-302683 GCF_001604975.1 Cebus imitator
TTTTTAGTAGAGACGGGGTTTCACCATGTTGACCAGGATGGTCTCGATCTCTTGACCTCGTGATCCACCCGCCTCGCCCTCCCAAAGTGCTGGGATTACAGGCTTGAGCCACCGCGCCCGGCCTTCTTTTCTTTTTTTTGAGATGGCATCTTGCTCTGTCACCCAGGCTGGAGTGCAGTGGGCGATCTTGGCTCGCTGCTGCAAACCTCCGCCTCCTGGGTTCAAGCAATTCTCCTGCCTCCACCTCCCGAGTAGCTGGGATTACAGGCGCCCACCACCACGCCCCACTAATTTTTGTATGTTTCGTAGACACGGGGTTTCACCACGTTGGCCAGGCTGGTTTGAAACTCCTGACCTCAAGTTATCCGCCCAACTCGGCCTCTCAAAGTGCTGGGATTACAGGCGTGAGCCACCATGCCCGACCCAAAAATTTTTTTTAATTAGCAGGGCATGGTGGCGTCCATTCGTAGTCCCAGGCTGAGGTTGGAGGATCGCTTGACCCCAAGAAGGTTGAGGCTGCAGTGAGTTATGATTGCACCACTGCGCTCCAGCCTGGACGACAGAGCGAGACCCTGTCTCTAAAAGAAAAAAACAGTCTAGGATTTTGAAAGGCATGGAATTATAAAGAGCCTCTGTGTCAAAAGACATCATTTTGAGTCTCAGCTCTGTCATTACTAGGGACCTTACCCAAGTTAGTTAACCCAACTCTCAGATTCCCGATCTGTAAAATTTGGTTCATTTATTCCAACATTTTTTTGATCTAGGGTGATCCCAGGCCCGGGTTCTGGTGGGCTCCCGCACACATTGGCTGGCTGGCTCTGGGAGGTCACGCGCTGACCGCTTCATCATCGAGGAGAGGGTGAAGACGGTCTCTGACGCGGCGCTGCCGAGCCTCCCAGTGGCCTGGAGGCCACGGAGCCCGCAGGGATCCTAGGCCCCGGCACCTGGGGCTGGAAGGGCGGGCGCGCGCAGGGCTGCTCACGTGACCGCCCCGGGCCCGGGGGCGCGCGGGGGTGGGGCGGGGCGGGGGCGGGGCCTGGCGCGCGCGGCCCCGCGGGTGACTGGCGGGCGGGAAGGGGCGGGGCCTCGGGCGGGGCCGCTGGGGGGAGGAGGGCGGCGGGAGGGGAGGAGTGGAGATGGCGGCGGCGGCGGCTCAGGGGGGCGGGGGCGGGGAGCCCCGGAGAGCCGAGGGGGTCGGCCCGGGGGTCCCCGGGGAAGTGGAAATGGTGAAGGGGCAGCCGTTCGACGTGGGCCCGCGCTACACGCAGCTGCAGTACATCGGCGAGGGCGCTTACGGCATGGTCAGGTGAGGGGGCGTTCCGGGGGAGGGGGCGCCCTCGGGGGAGGGGGCTTCGTGAGAGAGGAGGGGGAGGCGCCGAGCGCTTTCCGGGACGAGGAGACGCGGAGCGTCCCGAGGAGGCAGGGGACTCGGGACGATCGGGAGCGTCCCAGGGAGGGGGCCCCTGAATGCTTTCTGGGGGAGGGGGCGCTGCCTACGTCCTCAGGGGAGGGGGTTTGGAGCTTTGAGTCCACCACTCCGTAATGACGGGAGGGGCATCTGAGTGCATGTGGGGGACCGCGGGGACCCTAGAGACACGGGGCGAGGCCCAGAGGATGAGTACTCTTGGAGAGGCGACATCCTTAGTGAAGAGACAGTGGAGGGTCGTTCTGGGGGAAAGGGTGTCTTGGATTCCCAGTGAGGCAGTGCTAGGAAGCCTGGGGGAGAAGAACAGAGATCAGGGTGTGGCAGGGTTTTGGCGCCCCCTTCCCGCCACCGCCAAGGGCTCAGTGAGGGATGAGGGGGCGAGGAGTGCCACCTGCATGTTTTGGGAGGGGTCTGTGAGTGCCCCCCGCCCCTCCGTGTGCTCTGGGACAGCCCGGCTGCCTGGGTCCCTCACTCTGGGACCCACCCCTGCCCTGTCCATTCCCTCCTGCCCCTCCCCTGGCTGCCGCTTTCCCACTGTGTTTGCCCCATGGTGTGGCCCCAGCATCTGTACCCCTGGACCTGTCTTGGGTTAAGGAGCCTTTCCTGGAAAGTGGGGCGAAGCGTTCAGGGCCAGTAGAATGGAAGGGGATTGAGGAGAGGGGAAGTCAGTGAGCGGTCAGTCTCTTCCTCTGTTTGTAAAGTCACCGAAGGGGCGCCTGGCTGGTCCCCAGCTTTCTCTCTAGAGATCCCAGGCCTCCACAGCAGGAAGGAACCAGCATTGTTTATGAATTGGCCAGAGCCAGCTCCTGCTCCCTCCCCTCCCTGCCAAGGCCTGGGTGGGGCCACCAGGCCTGGACTCCCACTTTGTAAGGCCACAGCAGCAGCCTCTCTCTGGTCCCCTCAGCTCGGCCTATGACCACGTGCGCAAGACTCGAGTGGCCATCAAGAAGATCAGCCCCTTCGAGCATCAGACCTACTGCCAGCGCACGCTCCGGGAGATCCAGATCCTGCTGCGCTTTCGCCATGAGAATGTCATCGGCATCCGAGACATTCTTCGGGCGTCCACCCTGGAAGCCATGAGGGATGTGTATCCTTCACCTTGGCCTTCACGGCCTCCGAGCTGGGCTGGGGAACCATTGCTTGCGTTCTGTTTCCATCTTCCCCACCACCCTCCAAAAAAAAACCCAGTAAAATAAACTTTTCTGCAGAGGAGAGGCCACAGTGTAACAGGACTTGGAGGCCTCTGATGAATCCAGGCCTGTGGCAGCCGGGCAGTATGGCCTTGAGCAAGTTGGTTCTCTGCTTTGTGCCCCAGGGGGAGAGCTGGGCAGGATGGTCTCTATGGGAGTGTTGTCTTCTGACATCTGCAGTTCTGAGACATGACCCGGGCACAGCCCACAGTCACTTCTTGATAACAAATGGACGATTCTTTCCTCTCTTTTCTCCTTCCCCAGACTGGAAGGGAGACAGGGAGAAAGAAAGCTGTCGGCTGGGTGCAGTGGCTCACGCCTGTAATCCCAGCACTTTGGGAGGCTGAGGCGGGTGGATTACTTGAGGTCAGGAGTTGGAGACCAGCCTGGCCAACATGGTAATATCGTAAAACCCCATCTCTACTAAAAATACAAAAAAAAAAAAAAAAAAAAAAAAAAGCTGGGCGAGCTACTCTGGAGGCAGGGGTAGGAGAATCACTTGAACCCAGGAGGCGGACAGTGAGCCAAGATCATGCCATTACATCTCAGACTGGGTGACAGAGCAAGACTCTGTCTCAAAAAAAACAAAAAAACTACCTTTCTTGAGGGCCTACTGTGGGTCAGGTACTATGTATGCCCAATGCTTTATTTATTTTTTGCTATTACACCTTCCAGCTATGAGATGGGTTTTTCAGCTCCATTTCTTTTTTTTTGAGACAGAGTTTCACTCTTGTTACCCAGGCTGGAGTGCAATGGCTCGATCTCGGCTCACCGCAACTTCTGCGTCCTGGGTTCAAGCAATTCTCCTGCCTCAGCCTCCCAAGCAGCTGGGACTACAGGCGCGCGCCACCATGCCCAGCTAATTTTTGTATTTTTAGTAGAGATGGGGTTTCACCATTTTGAACAGGATGGTCTTGGTCTCTTGACCTCGTGATCCACCCGCCTCGGCCTCCCAAAGTGCTGGGATTATAGGTGTGAGCCACCGTGCCCAGCCTTCAGCTCCATTTCAAAGATGAGGGGTGGAGCGCAATGGCTCACGTCTGTAGTCCCAACACTTTGGGAAGCCAAGACTGGAAGATTGCTGGGGACCAGGAGTTTAAGACCAGCCTGGGCAGCATAGTGAGATCCCATCTCTACAGAAAATTTTAAAATTAACCAGGTTTGGTGGTGCATGACTGTAGTCCCAGCTGCTTGGGAGGCTGAGGCAGGATAATGGCTTGAGCTCAGGAGTTAGAGGCTGCAGTGGGCTCTGATTGTGCTATTGTACTCCAGCCTGGGGGACAGAGCATGATCCTGCCTCAAAAAAATTGAAAAAAATGAGGAAGCTAAGGCCCAGAAAACCTAAAATCAAGTGTTTCTGTTGCTGTCTCCTCCTCCCCTCCTCCAGAGGGGAATTTGTCCTTCCTTTAGGACTTCTCACTCCAAGCAGCACCCTAATCACCTGTGGACTTGCACTTTGCCCAGGGAGGGGACAGCCTAGCCTTGGTCGTCCTCCCCTGATATTGCTTTCCTGGTTTGCTATCCACTTCCTGCCTGGCTCTTTTGTTAGCAATTTGTGACACCTGTCACCTCTTCCCTGCCCCACCCAATCACTCTCCACTCAAGAGAGGGGATTTGTACTCTGGTGTCCATAGCCCCCACCACAAACTGTGAACAGGAAATCTCCACGTTCACCCCTAGCTCACTGTCATCTGAAGCAAGTCACTGCGTCTCGCTGGGTCTCCCCAGCTCTAAAACAGCAGGGCTGGTCCAGATGTTCTCTGAAGACTCCTTCAAGGCAGACTCTTTTTTTTTCCCCCCTCTGTTGCCCAGGCTGGAGTGAAGTGGCTAGATCTCGGATCACTGCAACCACCACTTCCCAGGCTCAAGCAGTTCTGCCTCAGCCTTCCAAATAACTGGGACTATAGGTGTGCACCACCACACCTTGCTAATTTTATATTTTTAGTAGAGATTTCACCATGTTGGCAGGCTGGCCTCGAACTCCTGACCTCAGATCACCAACCCACCTTGGCCTCCCAAAGTACTGGATTACAGGCATGAGCCACCACGCCTGGCCTCAAGGCAGATTCTAAAAGATAGCCCTTACTTATTTTTCCAGACACAAGCCAAAGACATTTGTGGATTTATTTATTTATTTATTTACTCACAGTCTTTGTTTTAGCTTCAAATAGAAAAAGACATTTTACTCCTCCATCTTCTGAGGTATGGCCAAGTACTCTTCTTTGAGTGGGAGTGTGCTGTTGGGAGTGTCTCCTCGTTTTTCTTGCACAAACCATTCCCATAAGGCAGGCATTTATTTTTAAGCAAACATCTATTGCATGCCAGATGGTGCTCATACATTATCTTATTTAACTCCCTCAGCGTCCATGTGACTCAGGCATTGATATTGGTAATAATAGTTCATGTTTCTTCAGCACTCACAACTTGCCAGGCACTGGGCTGACAGCTTTACATGCACCACCTCATCTAGTCTTCACAGCCACCCTTGAAAGAACCATTATTTCATGCTTGCACCTGTAATTTCCAGCTGAGGCAGAAGGAACTCTTGAACTGAGGAGTTCAAGACCTGCCTGAGCACATAGCAGGAGTCCATCTCCACAAAAAAGAAAAAAGCAAATAAACAAACAAAAAACATGATTTCCCCAACATACTAGCTGAGAAAGATGAGGCACAGACAAATTGAGATCTTAAAGCCAGTGAGTAGTAGAGAGAGGATTTCACACATCCATAGGTTAACTCCAGCGTTGTTGCTCTTCTTGTAGTTTTATTTTTATTTTTTATTTATTTTTTTTTTTTGAGACGGAGTTTCGCTCTTTGTAACCCAGGCTGGAGTGCAATGGCGCGATCTCGGCTCACCGCAACCTCCGCCTCCTGGGTTCAGGCAATTCTCCTGCCTCAACCTCCTGAGTCGCTGGGATTACAGGCACGCGCCACCATGACCAGCTGATTTTTTTGTATTTTTAGTAGAGACGGGGTTTCACCATGTTGACCAGGATGGTCTCGATCTCTTGACCTCGTGATCCACCCGCCTCAGCCTCCCACAGTGCTGGGATTACAGGCTTGAGCCACCGCGCCCGGCCTTCTTTTTATTTTTTTAAATTAATTTATTTATTTTTGACACAGAGTCTCACTCTGTCACCCCGGCTGGAGTGCAATGGCAAGATCTCAGCTCATTGCAACCCCCGCCTCCCGAGTTCAAGTGATTCTTATGCCTCAGCCTCCTGAGTAGCTGGGATTACAGGCACATGCCACCGCACCCGGTTAATTTTGGAATTTTTAGTAGAGACGGGGTTGTGCCATGTTGCCCAGGCTGGTCTCAAACTCCTGGCCTCAAGCAATCCTCCCGCATCAGCCTCCCAAAGTACTGGGATTAGAGGCGTGAGCCACCGCGCCCAGCCCCAGTTGCTGCTCTTAACTGTGAGGTTCTCCTGCCTCCCATAGTTTATTAGTATCCCCATTTTCCCGGTAGAGAAACTGAGGCCACAGAAATGAAGCCTTTTGCTCAGGCCCAGCCGCTGCGATGCGACAGAGGCTCAGAGCCCTGCTGCTGGGTGATGACGGCAGCTTGCCCAGCTGGTGGTGCAGGTTGGAAGTTCTATTGAGCCCCAGGGGCCCTGGCTGGAGGAGGTGTGCAGCCTTGCCTTCAGAGCCTGTTTTCCTTAACCAAGTGCCTCCCACTGCCCCTTGCCCGGGGGTCTCCGGAACCATCCTCAGCTACATTGTGCAGGACCTAATGGAGACTGACCTGTACAAGTTGCTTAAAAGCCAGCAGCTGAGCAATGACCACATCTGCTACTTCCTCTACCAGATCCTGCGGGGCCTCAAGTATATCCACTCCGCCAATGTCCTCCACCGGGATCTAAAGCCCTCCAACCTGCTCATCAACACCACCTGCGACCTTAAGGTCAGAGGGTTGGGCACCTGTCTCCTCCTCCCCCAGGGTCTGGGGCTTCCAGGTGACCAATGGAAGCCATGGGCAGGAGAACATTGCAAGCCAGGGGAACAGCAGAAGCAAAGACAAAGGGGAGTGACTGCTTGGGCTGCGGAGGCCTTGAGCACCGAGCTTAGCAGCTGGGTCTGATTCCAGATCTGCGATTTCGGCCTGGCCCGGATTGCTGATCCTGAGCACGACCACACTGGCTTCCTGACGGAGTATGTGGCTACACGCTGGTACCGGGCCCCAGAGATCATGCTGAACTCCAAGGTAGGAGGGGCTGCCCACTCCTGAAGGGAAGGGGCCAGGTCCCAGGAAGCTCTGGAGCTACCTCTGAGCCAGGCACTGACCCCCATTCCACCCTCTGGGCCTTGGGCTTTGCAAGGAAGCTGAGAGTGGAGCCCTCCAGGCCTCTGCCTTCTGCATGGTGTTGGATTGAGCTTGGGGTGGTGACCTGGCGCAGACAGCAGGACCCTCTTGAGGCTGTCCTGGGAGCCCATCACTTCCTCCTTTCTCCCAGGGCTATACCAAGTCCATCGACATCTGGTCTGTGGGCTGCATTCTGGCTGAGATGCTCTCCAACCGGCCCATCTTCCCTGGCAAGCACTACCTGGATCAGCTTAACCACATTCTGGGTGAGGGAGTCCTGGCTGACTGAGTGGGGGATAATTAGCTTTTCCTAGGTGACATTTCTTGAGAGTCCAAGTCAGGGATATCATCACCACGTACAGGGTGCCTCCAGCATCCCCTAGTACCTCAACGAGGTATAGATATTATCCCCACTGGATAAATGGGAAAAGCAAGGCTAAGTCCTACACCTAAGGAGACACCAGACCTACAATTTGAGCCTTGGTCTGCCTGAACCCAGCCCCTTGCTCTGCACCTCCATGCTAATGACCAGGAGGTGACTAAGAGATTGGCATGGGTTGCTGGGCTTGGGGGTCTTGTTCTTGCCCTCTTGCCTGTTCTGTTCCCAGAAAGGAGGAGGTGATCATTTACCAAGTCACCTCCTTATCCACAGGCATCCTGGGCTCCCCATCCCAGGAGGACCTGAATTGTATCATCAACATGAAGGCCCGAAACTACCTACAGTCTCTGCCCTCCAAGACCAAGGTGGCCTGGGCCAAGCTTTTCCCTAAATCGGACTCCAAAGGTATGAGAGACGTGGGGGCGGGTGTGGGATAAACCCTGGGAGCCGTGGAGGGTGCGTGAGCCCAGCAGCCACCAGACGAGACAGGCCCTGGGCATGGAGAAGCAAAGCGATGCTTCTGGGAGCTCCTCCAGCCTTCCGTGTGACCCCTGACTCCTGCCCTTCCATAGCCCTTGACCTGCTGGACCGGATGTTAACCTTTAACCCCAACAAACGGATCACAGTGGAGGAAGCGCTGGCCCACCCCTACCTGGAGCAGTACTATGACCCAACAGATGAGGTGGGCCAGCGCCTAGCAGCAGCGGGGCTGGGGGCAAGGGAGCAAGTGGGCATTCCCCACGCCAGGCCTGAGCCTTGCCGTCTCTGCCACCCCAGCCAGTGGCCGAGGAGCCCTTCACCTTCGACATGGAGCTGGACGACCTACCCAAGGAGCGGCTGAAGGAGCTCATCTTCCAGGAGACAGCACGCTTCCAGCCTGGGGCGCTGGAGGCCCCCTAACCTAGACAGACATCCTGTGCCCTGGGGCCTGGTGAGTGTCCCCATGGCCCGAACACAGACACACTGATACTAAATATAGATCTCTATCTCTATATCCACACCTACAGCTATCTCTGTCTCTATCTCTATCTCTGTCTCTATCTATCTCTATCTATCTCTAAAGCTGCAAGCTTACCCCGTACCCATGGTCCATGTGTCTGGTGACATCAGAGGTGCCCAGGGAGCTGGGCATGGTGGCTCATGCCTGGAATCCCAGCACTTTGGGAGACAGACTAAGACGAGTAGATCACCTGAGGTCAGAAGTTCAAGACCAGCCTGGCCAACATGGTGGAACTACTAAAAATACAAAAAAATGCAAAAATTACACACCAAAAAAATACAAAAACTACTCAAAATACAAAAATTAGCTGGGTGCGGTGGCTAACTCCTGTAATCCAGTACTTTGGGAGGCTGAGGCGGGTGGGTCACCTGAGGTCAGGAGTTCGAGACCAGCTTGGCCAACATGGTGAAACCCTGTCTCTACTAAAAATACAAAAATTAGCCAGGTGTGGTTGTGCACACCTGTAAGACCCAGCTACTCAGGACGCTATGGTGGGAGGATTTCTTGAACCTGGAAGGCAGAGGTTGCACCACTGCACTCCAGCCTGGGCAACAGTGAGACTCTGTCTCAATAAAAGAAAAAAATGCCCAGGGACTACCCAGACTCGTGGCCCACCTAGTCCTCCAACCCCAGATGTCTCCACCTGTCAACACCCTGCATCCTCCAGCCCCAGGAGCCATTCTAATCTCCTTCTGGGAAGAGAACTAGCAAAGAGGCAAGAGGTTACTGAGGGCCCCTGTCACCCAGGTAAGGCCCTGAGCCAGGCCTCAGCTCTGGGTGTGGCAGAAGCAGGTGGAGCCATGATTGCTTTGGGAGGGGCCCAGCATCACCCAGCCTGACCCAGATGGCCAGGCCTCCTCACACCTGCTGCCAGGTCAGCAGTTCACATAGCCTGTGGGACCCCACTGGGCCTGCCCCCACCCACACTGCCTCCTCCGGTCTCTTCCTGTCTCTGGCCAGGTATGGCCTGATAGGAAGAAGGCAGCACACCTGGGCTCAAACTCCAGGTGTGCCACTTAGTAAGTGCTGTGTGATAGTTGGTAAGGCACCTCGCCTCTCCATGCCTCAGTTTCCTGGAAACAGTTTTATCTTTTTTTGTTTGTTTTTGTTTTTTTTTTTTGAGACAGTATCTCACTCT
>NW_016108044.1:302826-311742 GCF_001604975.1 Cebus imitator
TTTTTGAGTTGGGGTCTTACTATTTGCCCAAGCCAGTCTCCAACTCCTGGGCTCAAGTGACCCACCTGCCTCGGCTTCTCAAAGTGCTGAGATTACAGGCATGAGCCACCACGCCTGGCCGAGACAGTTCTAATAATGAAAGCATAAAGCCCTAAGCATTGTTCTAAGAGGTTTACATGTATTAATTCTTTTAATCTTACAGCAGTATCTCGAGCTAGGCACTATTATTATCTCCACTTACAGATAAGGAAACTGAGTTCCAGCCTGCCCAGCTGTGAGGGTGATGGGTTTCATCTGGTCTGCCCGAGGGTGCTGATGACTCCTCTCCTGCCTGCTTCTCTCTTTAGGAGCTGCCTCCCTCCTGCCCCTCTCCCGCCGGACTGTTAGAAAATGGACACTGTGCCCAGCTCAGACCTTGGCAGCCCAGCCGGGGTGGAACACGGGCCTGGCCACCTCTCTCCTTTGCTCAGGCCTGCAGTGTCAGGCAGGCCAAGGCCTCCTCCTCCCTGCCCACCCTCCCCACAGGGCGTTGGAGGCTCAGGTGGCCCCAGTTCAATTTCCCGCTGCTGCTGCTGTGCCCTTCCCTTCCCCATTGTCCCAGTCTCTGCAGTTCTGGAATGGAAAGGCTCTGGCTGCCCGACCTGCTGAGGGGCGGGGGTGGAGGGTGGGGGGCGTTGAGTAGGACTCAGGGCCAGGCCTTCCTCCTCATCTCATTCAAACCCCTCCCTAGTTTCCCTGAAGGAACATTCCTTAGTCTCAAGGGCTAGCATCCCCAGGAGCCGGGCCAAGCTGAATCCCCTTCCCGTCGAAGCTGCCACTTTGAGTGCCCTCACTGCTTCTGTGTGTGGTGAGCGGAGTAGAGCTGGGGGGCGTGGAGAGCCCGGCGCCCCCACCACCTCCTTGGCCCGTCTAATATATAAATATAGAGTTGTGTCTATGGCTGACCCTGGCTCTGTCTGTGTTTGCGACGCCCCGCCCTGCCCCGTGCAGCTCTGAAGACAGACTCCAGCACCCCAGCTGCTGCTTGGCTCGGGCTTTCCAGGGCCTGGTGCCCTCCACTCACACTGCCCAGGGCTGGGGATGGGCCTCTGAGGAGCTCCAGACTCCTAGAAAGAAGGGGATCAATTTTCCCCTTAGTCACTGTCCTGTCCTCTCGCTAATGGCTTCCTGTCTGGCTAGGGGTGATTCGGGGTGACTCAGGGGCACCCTACATACCCCTGGATCCTCTGAAATGGCAAGGGAACAGGGCATGTTGGATGCCCTGGCCACCAAGTGCCAGTGGGAGGGAGAGGTACTAACAGTCCTGGGTGATTTTTACTCCCCTCATGTGGCCAGGACAGGGTGGGTGCCGGGGTCTGGGAAGGGCCCAGGGATATAAGGGTCAGGGCTGCTTGCCTCATCTCCTGATACTACCCTGGCTTCAGCCGAACCCTGCAGCCTGGCTCCAAGCCAGCCCAGCGGCAGGATCAGCAGGTCCCAGGGGCGTGGCAGTGGCCAGTAGTAGAGCCGGCCCACACCGGCTAGGCAGGCAGCAGAGTCCCTGGACGGCTGAGCGTGCGGCTGTGGGAGCTTCTGCAGGAGTGCAGTCATGAGCCTTTTCCTTTACTATGCCCTCCCCGCCCTCGGCAGCTATGCCATGCTCTCCATCTTCTTCCTGCGCCGGCCTCACCTGCTGCACACGCCCCGGGCTCCCAACTTCCGCATCCGCCTGGGAGCCCACCGAGGAGGTGAGCTGGGTGGGGTGAGAACAGGCGCCAAAGTGGACAGCAGAGAGGGGTAGGTCCAAGGGGTGGATGCTAGAAACAGGGCAGAGACCAAGAGAGGAGGAGAGCGAGGTGGCAGGGCAGGGCGTGGACAAGGAAGAAGAGGCTGGCGCAGCCTGGGCTGGCTGGGGAGGTGAGGACAGAGCGAGGATAGAGCCCAGAGAGGGAATGTGGGTAATGAGGTCGGGCCAGGCCCCTAGACCCCAAGCCCCAGGTTCCCACTCCAGTGCCCCCCACAGGATCTGGAGAGCTGCTGGAGAACACCATGGAGGCCATGGAGAAGTGAGTGTATCCGCCCCTGGCCAGGCTACCATGTGAGGGTGTGCAGGTCATGCACTGCATCATAGCAAGGGACGCCATTCATTTCCTAACCGGGTGACTGGAACCCCGTCGAGGTGGTCTGCACATCCCACCGTGAATTCTGCCCTCACATTCTCCACCACCTCCCCACCACCATGCCCATCATCCCAGTCCCCTGCCCCTCTGCCCCCCACTGACCTTCGCCCCCACAGCTCCATGGCCCAGCACTCGGACCTCCTGGAGCTCGACTGTCAGCTGACACGGGACAGAGTGGTTGTGGTGTCACATGATGAGAACCTGTGCCGTCAGTCAGGCTTGAACAGGGATGTGAGCAGCCTGGACTTTGAGGTGGGCCCTCCCCTGATACCCCACCCCTCACCCTGAGAGTCGCCATGCCTGATGCCAGCCTCTAGTGACATCCTTCCTGTCCTCCCCAGGACCTGCCCCTCTACAAGGAGGAGCTGGAGGTTTACTTCTCTCCAGGTGAGAGCAAGGGCTTCGAGCCCTGCCTGGGCCATGCCCGCCTTCCCCAGACCTCTACCTTGGCTTCCCTCTCTGACCCCTCTTCCCACACCTGCCAGGCCACTTTGCTCACGGGACAGACCGGCGCATGGTGCGTCTGGAGGACCTGTTCCAGAGGTTCCCAAGGACACCCATGAGCGTGGAGATCAAAGGGAAGAACGAAGAGCTCATCCGTGAGGTGGTGCTGCAGGCAGGGCGAGCGTGGTGACGCGGGGCGGGAGAGAGGCCTGGCTCTCCCGTCATCTCCTTCTCCTCTTCCAGATAGCAGGCTTGGTGAGGCGCTTTGACCGTAATGAAATCACCGTCTGGGCCTCGGAGAAGAGCTCCATCATGAAGAAATGCAAGGCTGCTGTGAGTTCGTCCTCCCTGCCCCCCACCTCCATCCCCTTCCTGCTCTAGCGGCCCCTCCTCCTGGGAGCTGGAGCCCACCCAGCCTGTCGACCCAAGCTAGAGGGGTCCGGGAGCGTTCTCAGTGGCATGGCGATGGCAATGGAAAGGGTGTGAACTCAGGCCTTGAACACAAAGCCAAGATGTGACTTTGTTTTTCTTTATTGAGACAGAGTCTCTCTCTGTCGCTCAGGCTAGAGTGCAGTGGCACAATCTCAGCTCACTGCAACCTCTGCCTCCTAGGTTCAAGAGATTCTCGTACCTCAGCCTCCTGAGTAGCTGGGATTGCAGGTGTACACCACCATACCTGGCTAATTTTTTAATTTTTAGTAGAGACAGGGTTTCACCATATTGGTCTTGAACCCCTGACCTCAGGTGATCTGCCTGCCTCAGCCTCCCAAAGTGCTTGGGGTTACAGACGTGAACCATCGCACCCATCCCCAAGATGTAACTTGGATCCTGCAGGTGCTAGGGCCTCCGAAATGCCCACCATGGCCCCCCTGCAGCCCATGCCTCCTCTCTGCTTCCCCAGAGCAGACAGATCCTCTCTCACACCTCTCCTTGTCTCCCCAGAACCCCGAGATGCCCCAGTCCTTCACAATAAGCCGAGGATTCTGGGTGCTCCTTTCTTACTACCTGGGGCTGCTGCCCTTCATCCCAATCCCTGAGAAGTTCTTCTTCTGCTTCTTGCCCAACATCATCAACAGGTACGGGGTTGATGGACCTCAGAATAACACCCCATTGCATAGGGTACCCTTTGGAGGAGGAGCCTGGATCTCCCCAGCTGGCTCCCATCAGAGATAACCCCCAAGGTACTTTAAGGACAGTGATTCTTACCCAGTATTCATGAATACTAAGGGAACTCTGAACCCCCTGAAATTCTGTGCAAATGTTTATTGATGAGTTTTAGAAGAGAGGGCTCATTTATCCATCTCAGTTCATCTAGCCTATTTTATTGAATGTCTGCTCTGTCCAAGGTGCAGTTATAATGTCAATAAAACCAATGAGGGTGGGAGGAGGTCCTCCATGAGCTTACAGTCTGGCTGGGGAGACACTAATTCATTCATTATATAGCATGGCTGTCTCAGACTCTAAGAAAAGGGCAAGTCAATGTTCTTCTGCAGGAAGGCAGGGGTTAACAAAGTAACAGCTGGGGAAAGTATCAGGAATTTGGATACTTCTCTGGCATTTAGGTCTGGGCCTAGTCCTTCCTTTTGCTTTTTAAAAACAATTTTTTTTTTTTTTTTTTTGGAGACAGTCTTGTCCAGGCTGGAATGCAGTGGCCAGACCATGATTCACTGCAGCCTCAACCTCCTAGGCTCAGGAGATCCTCCTGCGTCAGCCTCCTGAGTAGCCGGGAGTATAGGTGTGCATCACTGCACCTGGCTAATTTTTAAATTATTTGTAGAGACAAGGTCTCACTTTGCCCATGTTGGTCTTTTTTTTTTTTTCCTTAGTCCCTTAAAACAATACTACCAAAGCCCATGTTGGTCTTGAACTCCTCAGCTCAAGCAAGCCTCCCGCCTCAGTCTCCCAAAGTGCTGGGATTACAGGCCTGAGCCCCAGGGCCTGGTCTCCCTTTGCTTTCTGACAGCTTCTCTGTGGTGGTCCGAGAGCTTTCTGCTCCCCTCTGTGGTCCAGAGGGAAGTCCCGCTCAGCCCCTACAATCCCTTGCTGCAAAGAAGTCATTCAATGATGTTTGTGTACCACCTTTTATACAGGATTTATAAAGTGTTTTCACATCTTTAGGGTTATTTGACTTTTACCTTGTAGCACCCTCAGGAGGTTATAGGAATCGTGACCCCCATGGTACCCTAGAGAATCTGAGGCCCAGAGAGGTTCTGTGATTTGCCCAAGGTCACACTGCCAGAAATCCAGAGCTTGGGTTTTCCCTGGGTCTGACTCCAAAGCCTGCCCTAGGACACTATAAAGGGCCTCTAAAGTCACCCCTGGAGTAGGATAATTAGGGACCAACCCACTACGCGATGTCTGGTCTCAAGAAGCTGGCCAGTGGGCACAGTAGCTCCCACTTTTTTTTTTTTTTTTTTCCTGAGACGGAGTCTCGCTCTGTCTGTCGCCCAGGCTGGATGGAGTGCAGTAGTGCAATCTCGGCTCACTGCAACCTCTGCCTCCCCAGTTCAAGCAATTCTCCTGCCTCAGCCTTCCAAGTAGCTGAGATTACAGGAGTGCACCACCATGCCCAGCTAATTTTTGTATTTAGTAGAGATAAGGTTTTGCCATGTTGGCCAGGCTGGTCTCAAACTCCTGACTTCAAGTGATCCACCTGCCTTGGCCTCTCAAAATGCTGGGATTATAAACATGAGGCACTGCATCGGCTGGCTCACGCTTACTATCCTGACACTTTGGAAGGTTGAAGCAGGAGGACTGCTTGAGTCCAGTAGTTTGAGACCAGCCTCCGCAACATAACGAGACCTTGTCTCTAAAAACAAACTTTTTTAGGCCGGGCGCGGTGGCTCATGCCTGTAATCCCAGCACTTCGGGAGCCCAAAGTGGGCGGATCACGAGGTCAGGAGTTCAAGACCAGCTTGACCAAAATACAAAAATTAGCAAGATGTGGTCATGTGTGCCTGCAGTCCCAGCTACTTGAGGGGCTGAGGCGGGAGAATCGCTTGAACCCAGGAGGCAGAGGTTGCCGTGAGCCGAGATTGTGAGATCACGCTACTGCACTACAGCCTGGGCGACAGAGCGAGAATCTGATTTAAAAAAAAACAAAATTGCTTTAAATTAATAATAAGATAAATAAGTAAGATAAATAAATAAGAAGCTGGCCAGGCCCAACCAGGAGGACCTCCAGCCTGGGTATCCAGCTTTGGAACTGAGCCAGATCCTGGCCCCAGCACCACCACTGCTCTGCTCTGGGTCTAGCAAGTCCCTTCAGCTCTCTAAGGCCCAGACTTCTTATCTGTTGAATGGTGACTGGAGGGCCACACCCTCAAAGTGTAGTGGTCAGGCTCTCTGAACAATGGGTGAATTGTTCATTAGGGCCACTGCAAAGGTTATTCTGGGGGACTCTGGGGGGCAGGAGGGCAGCGCTACCCTGATCAGAGGCAGGGGGACACTACCACCCCACCCCACCTCTGGGATGGGAGACCCTAGGGGCTGACCCCCACCTCCTTCTCTCTGCAGGACCTATTTCCCATTTTCCTGCTCTTGCCTGAACCAGTTGTTGGCTGTGGTTTCGAAATGGTGAGGTGGGCGAGACGGTTAGGTGGAGTGTCCCCATAGAGACCTGCTGCTGCCCTTCTCCCAGGTCCCCTCTTATCATCACCTCCCCTGTCCCCATCCCCAGGATGATCATGAGGAAGAGTCTGATCCGACACTTGGAGGAGCGCGGGGTGCAGGTGAGGCCTTGACCACTGCTCCCACTGCATGCGGGCCTGGCAGTACAGTTCTGGTCCCACTCTGCTGCCAGTTAGCTGCATAGCTCAGGCAGGTGACTTCGTCTGAGTCTCAGTTTCTTCATCCCTAAAATGGGAAAATGGTCTATTTACCTCTCGTTTCTTCTTTTTGTGTGTGTGACAGTCTTGCTCTGTCAACCATGCTGGAGTGCAGTGGTGCAATCTTGGCTCACTGCAACCTCTGCCTCCTGGGTTCAAGTGATTCTCCCTGCCTCAGCCTCTGAGTAGCTGGGATTACAGGTGCCTGCCACCACACCCAGCTCATTTTTGTGTTTTTTTTTAGTGGAGACAGCGTTTTACCAGGGTGGCTAGGCTGGTCTAAAACTCCTGGCCTCAGGTGATCCACCTACCTCAGCTTCCTAAAGTGATGGGATTACACGTGTGAGCCACCACATCTGGCCACACACACATTTTCTTAACCCAACACTGCCAACATATGGATATGTAACTAGTGCTTCTTTTTTTTTTTTTTTTTTTTTTTTTGAGACGTCTCGCTCTGTTGCCCAGGCTGAGTGAAATGGCGCAGTCTCGACTGACTGCAACCTCTGCTTCCCCGGTTCAAGTGATTCTCCTGCCTCAGCCTCCTGAGTAGCTGGGATTACAGGCATGCACCAGCATGCCTGGCTAATTTTTTTTTTGTATTTTTAGCAGAGACGGGGTTTCACCATGTTGGCCAGGCTGGTCTCAAACTCCGGACCTCTTGATCCACCTGCCTCAGCCTCCCGAAGTGTTGGGATTACAGGCATGAGCCACCGAGCCCAGCTGTAACCAGTATTTATTAAGGGCTTGATAAATGTTAGATATTATGATGACAACAATGATGTATCCTGATCCCTGATGAGAGGGGCCGTGGAAAGATGAGAGAAGGGAGAAACCAAGGCCAGCCCACCCACCCTCTCCCCTGAGCATCGGCCTCAACCAGATCATTTAATTTATAAACCATCCTTGAGAATGTACCAGGCACTATGGTACTAGGGGTGGGAGCTTACCATCAAGGGCACAGGGAAGAAATGCCGTAGGCAGAGGCTGGGCACAGGGGCTTCCATCTGTACTTCCAGCACTTTGAGAGGCCACGGTGGGAGGATCACTTGAGTTCAGGAGTTTAAGACCAGTCTGGGCAACATACCAAGACCCCCATCTCTACCAAAAATTTAAAAATTAGCCAGGCACAGTGGTTTTTGCACCTGCAGTCCCAGCCACTCAGGAGGCTGAGATGGGCGGATCACCTGAGCACAGGGGTTTGAGGCTGCAGTTAGCTATAATTAGAATCACGCCACTGCACTCCACACTCCAGCCTGGGAGAGATAGCCAGACTCTGTCTTGAAAGAGAGAGAGGAGAGAGAGCAAGAGCGAGAGAGCCAGAGAGAGAGAGAGGGAGAGGGAAAGGAGAGGGAGGGAAACAGGAAAAAAAAGGGAAAGGAAAGAAAAATGCAGAGACCTGGCACGGTGGCTCACGCTTGTAATCCCAGCACTTTGGGAGGCCAATAACTTGAGGCCAGGAGTTAGAGACCAGCCTGGCCAACATGGTGAAACCCCATCTCTACTAAAAAGGTACACATTAGCAGAGGATGGCGGTGGGTGCCTAGAATCCCAGCTACTTGGGAGGCTGAAGCACAAGAATTGCTTGAACCCAAGAGACAGAGGTTGCAGTGAGCTAAAATCGCACCACTGCACTCTAGCCTGGGCGACAGAGCAAGACTGTCTCAAAAATTAATTAATTGATTAAGTAAAATTAACTGGGCATGGTGGTGCACGCCTATAGTCCCTGCTAGTTAGGAGGCTGAGGTGGGAGGATCCCTTGAGCCCGGAAGGTCAAGGCTACAGTGAGCCATGATTATACCACTGCACTCCAGCGTTGGCAATACAATGAGAATTTGTCTTGTCTGTATTTTTCTTTTTTTTAATAAAGATGGGGTTTCTCCGTGATGGCCAGGCTGGTGTTGAACTCCTGACCTCAGGTGATCCACCTCGGCCTCCCAAAGTGCTAGGATTACAGGCGTGAGCCACTGCGCCCGGCTGTATTTTTAATAAAATAAAAAATTCCAATCTCAGTGCCCACTGGAAAGGGCAGGAGGGCAGGGAAGGGGCAGAGCTGCAGGAGCTGGGGCAGGCAGTGGGGGCAAGGGGGCTGGGGGAAGGCGGTGCTGGTTAAGTGGTCAACAACCAGCTCTCAAAGAGGAACAAATAAAGCCCTGATCTGAGCATTAGTTTTCCTGGTTTAAATATTCCCACCTTGGCCAGTTTCAGGCTGCCAACATGAAGCCACTAAATGAAGAATGGGAAGAGATTCGTGGTGGCACCCCATCATCTAGTATTTCCATTTTACAGCTTCAGCAGACTTAATAACTTCAAGAACAGAGTAATAGGAAATTGATTAGGAAGATTAGGAAGAGATATGCTTTGAGTATTTACTAGTGTTTGTTTTTTGAGGTTTTTTTTTTTTTGAGACAGAGTTTCACTCATGTTACCCAGGCTGGAGTGCAATGGCGCGATCTCGGCTCACCGCAACCTCCGCCTCCTGGGTT
>NW_016108044.1:311952-335162 GCF_001604975.1 Cebus imitator
TTTTTTTGAGACACAGTCTCGATCTGTCACCCAGGCTGGAGTCCAGTGGCACAATCTTGGCTCACTGCAACCTCCACCTCCTGGGTTCAAGTGATTCTCCTGCCTCAGCCTCCCAAGTATCTAGGATTACAGGCACCCACCACCACGCCCGGCTAATTTTTGTATTTTTAGTAGAGATGGATTTCACCATGTTGGCCAGGCTGGTCTCGAACTCCTAATCTTAGCTGATCCACCTGCCTCGGCCTCCCAAAGTGCTGGAATTACAGGTGTGAACCACCACCCCAGCCACTGTTGTTTTAATAATTCATTTAATTATGTTTATATAATTTATTTATTATTTTTTGAGATGAGGTCTTGCTCTGTTGCCCAGGCTGGAGTACAGTGGCGCAACCATAGCTCACTGCAGCCTCAAAGTCCTGGGCTCAAGCAATTCTCTCACCTTCCAAGTAGCTGGGAGCACAGGCGCACACCACCACATCTGGCTAATTTTTAAAACGTGTTTTGTAGAGAGGGGGTCTTACTTGCTGATCTCAAACACCTGGCCTCAACTCCTGCCTCAGCTTCCCCAAGTGTTGAAATTACAGGCATGAGCCATGGTACCCAGGCTATGATTTAATTTTTAATAATGGCTGGGTTTAATAACCACTTTGCAAAATTCCTGAGAATTTAACAATCAGCCCCAGCGTACTGCTGCTGGGAGGTCTCCATAGAGGAGGAGGCAGGTCTAGATGTAAAATTGTTCAGAAACTTCAAGCCCCCTCCCTCCCTGCTCAGGTGGTCTTTTGGTGCCTTAATGATGAGTCAGATTTTGAAGCCGCCTTCAGCGTGGGAGCCTCTGGCGTCATGACGGATTACCCCACAGCTCTGAGGCACTACCTGGACAACCATGAACCAGCTGCCCGGACCTCCTAAGTCCAGAGGCCTCACCCTCTCCTGTTTCTCTTCCTGAAAAATAAATATTTGCCTTTGGATCACATCGTTGTGCTGAGAGTGAGGAGTAGAGGGGTGGGTCCTGAAGATGTCAAGATGGCAGCTTAGGAGGGAACAGGCCAGCCCTGAGGCTGGAGCCTGGGGCTCTCAGGAGCCTGACCCACTGGTTCCACTACATTCCCGTCATCCTAGCACACCCTGTGTCAACCTGGCCTCCACTCTCCTCAGGAATGTCCCCTCACTGCCAACCCAGGTGTCCTGGCCCCCAGCCACTTGACAGCGACAGATAATCGTTCCATTTTCCTGAGGCCATCAACAGCCCAGGCACAGGGCAGGGGGCTTGATCTCTCCCATGTCTTGCCCTGTGAGCTTCCTCCTCGTGCTGCAGAGGATGGGCCTTGGTGGAACAGCTGAGTTCACCCAGCCCCTCTGCTGCCTCCGCCATTCCAACCTTCTCCTCCCAGGTCTCCTTCTCCAGAAGCTCCCAGAACGCCTGTGCCCTCTCCAGCCCCAGGGCCACATTCATTGAATGAACTACACATTCACATTTCACAGACACTTATTGAGCGCCTCCTCTAGGCCAGGCCGGGCCCACTGCAGTGAGAAAGACAAGGGTAAGAACTGCAGAAGCGTGTTGAAACACACGTGCCCTGAGATCAGATCTAACCCAGCCTGGAAGACAGGGGCATCGGAGGGGTGCCTGGAGGGAAGTGATGTAGGAATTGCCTGGTTCGAGGCTCTGGCTGCCAGGGGGGATGCACCCCTCTGGCCCTTCCCTGCTAAGAGGTGAACTGAGTGTGTCCCTGGCGCTCTGGCAAAGGCCGTGGAATGGGCCCACCCTGAGAATTCCAGCTTCGCCCCGTACCAGCTGGATAACCTGGGGAGCCGCGAGACCTCCCTGGGCCTCAGCCCCCGGAACAGAGGAACCAACGGGAGAAACGGCCTCACCGGATTGATGCGGGGATTGAGCAGGGCTTGGGCGGCGGGCAAACGCGGGTCATTATGACTCTACTCCCCCGGGCGTGCGTCCCAGCGCCATCCCTTTCTCCGCCCCGCGCCCGGCCTAGACCCTCCGACCCCGCCCCGGCGCGGACCGCGAGCAGGAATGCTAGCAGGCCCGGGACGCGCGGGCCGCCGCCGCATTTCCGGGCCGGCGGGTGCGGGCGGCGGGGGAGGGGCAGCCAGGACCTGCGCCGGCGGCCGAGTGACGCGCCCCCTCATTTGCATGCGGCGCGCCCATTGGCCACGGCGGCCGCCGGGACGGGAGGCGGGTCCCCTCCCCCTCCCGCCGCAGCGGCGGCAGCAGCTGGGCTCGGTGTAAACAAGTCCAGGCGCCTGCGAACCCGGGCCGGGGGGGACGGCGCCCGCCAGGAGCGCCCCCCACTCCCAGGCCAGCCCACCCCGGCGGACCGGGCCCCGCGCGCCCAGGCGAGGTGAGGCCCGCGCCGTCAGGGCTGCGCGTCGCCCCGCGCCCCCGCCCCCGGCGCCCGCCCCCACCCCCGCGCCCCAGGTGAGCCCCGGGGTCCAGGTAAGGCTCCGCGACGCAGGTAAGAGCCCCTGGGTGTAGAGGAGGCCTCGGCGCCCGCAGGTGAGAGCCCCTCCCCTCCTAGGTGACCCTCCACCCTCACTGCGAAGCCTCCCGCCCCCTCCAGGTGGGGGACCCTCCCGCCTATGAACCCCCTAAACCCCCAGAGAACCCCCACTGCCCTCCAGATGAGGTTGCAAGGACCAACCAATGCCAACCCGCCTATGCTCCCCTGAAACTGGGAACTGACAGCCCAGCCCCTCCAAAGCCCCTTTCTCCAGCTTCAGTGCCAGGTCAGCAAGGTTGAGGCAGGAAGCAAGCGGGTGACTCACACTGGGCTCCTCCGAGCCTCAGTTTCCCCATTGATGCAACCTGAGGCCTCCTCACTGAGTCAAAACCAAGAGCCTCTGGTCCCTGGAGAGGCTGCTGCCTCTGGGGAAAGGAGAGAGCAGCCGAGTGTGACAGAGCGAGTCCCCACGGCTCTGGGAGTGCCTTGCATGTGTGTGGCCCAGGTCCTGACAGCCCACCTACTCCCTCCCTGGCAGGCACTGGGATCCCTCTGCTCCCCGTGGGCCGCTCCCCGCGTGGGGCCACTGCCCCCGGCCCCCGCCATGGTGCGGATTTCAAAGCCCAAGACGTTTCAGGCCTATTTGGATGATTGTCACCGGAGGTATAGCTGTGCCCACTGCCGCGCTCACCTGGCCAACCACGACGACCTCATCTCCAAGGTAACCAACCAGGCCACAGTGGGGCTGGAAGTTATAGGGGCTGCCTGGCAGCTCCCCACCAGCAGCCCTGACCCCTTCCTCTCTTCCCACCCCCCACTCTTTAGTCCTTCCAGGGCAGTCAGGGGCGTGCCTACCTCTTCAACTCTGTGTGAGTATCTGGCCTCCCTTCTTGCTTTCCCTGACCTCTGTTGTGACCTGTGACCCCTGGCATCCTGTTGAGACTCCCAGAATTCCCCGGTGCAGGCAGGAAGCTGTGAGCATCCTCTCTTGGATGCTCAGGACAGGCATAGTGCTTGAGGGGGGCCCTGTGATGTCAGGACCCTCCCTGGGACTGCCCTATGTCCCCACAGGGTGAACGTGGGCTGCGGGCCAGCCGAGGAGCGGGTGCTGCTGACCGGCCTCCATGCTGTTGCCGACATCCACTGCGAGAACTGCAAGACCACTTTGGGCTGGAAATATGTGAGTCAGCCACCTTTGACCCCAGGCCAGCCTTTGATCTGACCTTCCAACACCTCCTCCTGACAAGCAGTCATCCGATAACCTTTCAGATTGCATAGGCCCAGCTCACACAAGTTAGACGATCTTTTCATCTCTGACCACGTTCTCTTCTCTCGCACCCTGCAAGGGCTGTGAAATTTTTCTCTTAACCCATCCCTCCTCTCCCAGGCACTTGCATCCCCGTTTGAGAGTAAGGATATCATCAGAGTCACCATTTATTGAATGCTTATGTGCCGTGCACTGTTGTGTGCTTGGCATCTATTATTTCATTCAATCATTGCAGCGATCCTGTAGGTAGAAGCTATTATTATCTCTACAGAAGAAGACAGGGAGGCCCAGAGATGTTAGGTAACTTGGCCAAGATCACACAACTGGTAAGTAACAGAATAGGGACCACAATCCGTGTTGGTTGATTTTTTTTTTTTTTTCACTCCAAACCCTTGGCCACCAGCTTATATTGTCATTCAGAGGATCAGAAAAATTGCCCCAGACTCCACAACAACCTTGGGCTTGGATTCACCAGTCTCCCTTTCTGTAGCCCTCGCTGCCACTGCTGCTGTCCAGGGTCTGATTTCACTACCCTGAGTCTCAGTTCCTTATCTGTCAGTGGAAGATAAAGCCACTGCCTAGCACCCAGGATTGTTACAGGGATCAGATTAGATGTGGCAAATGAAGATGCTTTTGGGACATTGCAAGGGACAGGATTCTTCAGGCGTCACTTGGAGCTGAGGTGCCTCTGTGAGGTGGATGTCCCAGGCAGAGCCAGCCAGCCAGCCCTGACCTGAGCTTACCACTGACCCTGCCACAGATTGGCTCTGTCTCTGGACAGGTGGCTTGGCCACTCTGGACTTCTATCAAATAAAGAGCTGGCCTAGACCAGAGGTCAAAAACTCAAGTGCCTGCAAGGCCAAGCAGATACTGTAGATGTGTAAAGGGCAGCATAGATTCGAGGGGCTGGGGGTTGGGGGTAGGCTGGGGCAAACTGGAGTGAGCAAAGCCTGCATATATATGTGTGTGTGTATATATATATATATTATTAATTTTTTTTTGAGACGGAGTTTCGCTCTTGTTGCCCAAGCTGGAGTGCAATGGCGTGATCTCGGCTCACCGCAACCTCTGCCTCCTGGGTTCAAGTGATTCTCCTGCCTCAGCCTCCCGAGTAGCTGGGATTACAGGCATGTGCCACCACGCCTAGCTAATTTTGTATTTTTAATAGAGACAGGGTTTCTCCATGTTGGTCAGGCTGGTCTCAAACTCCCGACCTCAGGTGATCCACCTGCCTTGGCCTCCCAAAGTGTTGGGATTACAAGCATGAGCCACCGTACCCAGCCTGGCCTGCCTGTATTTTAATACTTTAAATTATTTTTATTAAACCCTCTGCTGTCCAAACATAACGTATGTTATAGACCAAAATGGCCATGAAGCCACCAGTATGCAAACTCTGAACTGAGAAATCTTTTAGCCACTTCCCTGTCTTCTCTGTTGGAGCCATCATTAGTACTTAAAAAGTACCTTCGAGTCAGGAAGTTCTGTTCTACCTATGAGAAACACAGCCATGCCCCTCCGGTCCACAGTTTCCTCATATGTAAAATGGGGCCACTCATGTCCACTCTCCAACCCCTGTGCCTTGTGGTGAGACTGTTGCTCCGGGGATGACAGTCCCGCCCCTCCTTTTAGGAACAGGCCTTTGAGAGCAGCCAGAAGTACAAAGAGGGGAAGTACATCATTGAACTCAACCACATGATCAAAGACAACGGCTGGGACTGACCCCAGCTCCCCGACGCATGTGGCTCCAGCCCGGCCTGGCCGCCAGGGAGCGCCACCGGCTTCCCTCTGCCCGAAGGGAGCTCTGGACCCTCAGGGCCCCTGCAGAGGACGGATCCGGCTCCTGTACATATATTTTATTGCATGCACTGTGACCTTGGTGGGACATCAGAAGGGGGACGACGCCCCCGCACCTCCTGCGATCTGGCTGGCTTGGATCTCGTTTTTAACCCCTTCCTGCCCCGCCTGCCCTATAGATATGGCCTGTGTGCTGCTCCCCTGGTCCCAGTGCACCGTCTGCTCTGTGAACTTCTCCTCCCACCAGGCCCCTCTTACCCCACGCGTGTCTGTCCCCCTCGTTCTGTAGCGTTTGTACATAATAAAACAATGGAGTGGAGACAGCCCAGGCTCGCGTGGATTCTGGGAAGGGGGAATACAAGCCGAGATTTCTGCCCCTATAGACCTGTGCGGTTCTGAGCCCCGGCGGGGAATGGGGTAGGTACGGCTGTCCAAGCTGGGGCTCCAGGAACCGGGACGGTCTCACTGTCGACGGAGGTCTTGAGCCCACTCTGGCTGCCTACGCCTTGACCGTGGCTGGTCTGCGTCTGCTCGGATGCAGCGTTTGGCCTCCGCCTAAGGGCAGCGACCCCGGGAGGCAACCGCGCCGCCGGCCCCGCAGACCCTCGCGGCCGGACTACAACTTCCAGCGGCCCCCGCGTGGTCCGTCCGGCTCCTTCGGGCGCTGTGCCTGCCGGGAAGTGTAGTTCCGAGGGTTGCTCAGAGCGGGACCTTCTGGGAAACCCTGGCGCGAGGCGTCAGAAGCTGTCGGACTGTGTGCGCCTCTGAACTTTTGAGGCTTGGCCCAGGGTGGAGTTGTTTTTTTTTTTAGCATGGGGACCAGGGAGGACTCCGGGACTAGGGCCTCGGCTGCGGCCTCCTCGCGGCCCCGAGTGCCCTGTGAAATCAGTTTAGGCCACGTCCCTCCAGCCTGCAGTTTCCTTCTGGTCATGCTGCTTCCCTCCAGGGCCTGTCCTCCAAGTGAGGGGGGACGGAGGGCGGTCACCTGCCAGAAGGTCTGGGGCGCCAAGGTGTGCCCTGGGACTCCAGGCTCCGTCCAGGTTCCAGGCCCCGCCCCCCAGCTTATCCTTAGGCTGGGCTCCCCACCGTGGGAACGGGGACCAGCTGGCCGGAAGCGCCAAACTGCGTCCCTGTCCGAGCCCCGGGGATCAATCAGGCCGAGGAGTTAATTATGTAATGAGGGGGCAGGGGGTCGAGGCTAATGAAGCCGCCCGGGGTGGGGAGGGAGGGGAGGAGGGAACCGTACCCAGGTATCCGGCCCCCTCTCGGACCCCTTCGAGGCCCCAGGGGTCTCCACCCCAGCCCAACTCCAGGGCCCCAAAGAGGGGAGGGGCTGCGATCCTGGGTCTGAGCTGTGAGCTATAAAGGGGGCATCTCACAGCACCGGGGGCTCTAGGCGGCGGGACCTGAGGCCAGACGGAACTACAACATGTACCATCCACGAGAGTTGTACCCGTCCCTGGGGGCCGGCTACCGCTTTGGGCCCCCCCAACCCGGGGCGGACTCCAGCTTCCCACCTGCCCTAGCTGAGGGCTACCGCTACCCTGGTGAGCCTTGGGACCAGCTCCTGGGTAGGAGAATGGGGGCACTGTAGCCCTCAGCTGGTTCCTCATTCTTCCCCGACTTCCAGACCTGGACACCCCCAAACTGGATTGCTTCCTCTCCGGGATGGAGGCTGCTCCCCGCACCCTGGCCGCTCCCCCACCTCTGCCCCTTCTGCCCCCTGCCATGGGCACAGAGCCGGCCCCAACAGCTCCAGAGGCCCTCCATTCCCTCCCTGGGGTCAGCCTCATCCTGGAGAACCGGGAGCTATGGAAGGAGTTCAGCTCTGTGGGAACAGAAATGATCATCACCAAAGCTGGGAGGTGAGGGGCTGGCCAGGGTCTGTGTTTCTGGTGGGGGGTCTCTTGGGAAAGGCAGAGTCCCTGGGGAGGGGGATAGGTCTGGGAGGTTCTCTAAGGGGGTAGAGCTCTGCCTAGGCTTAGAATCTATGGCCTGGGGGCAGGGGGCACTCTGTGGTTGGAATCTGGAATCATTCTGTGACAAGGGTCAAGGGTCAGTCTGTGGAGTCTGTGGCTGAGTTTAGGGACCAATCTATGGCAAGGGTCATAGGTCAGTCTGGGGCAGGGTCAGGAAGTCCCGCTGGGTTATAGGTTAGTGTGTGGCCTAGATCAGCATTCAGACAAGGACAGGGGGTCAAGGGCCAGCCCAGTGACCAGCATCAGGGAAGTCTGGCGATTTGAGTAGGAGTCAGTATATGACTAGGTTCAGGGTCAGTATGCACCATGAATAGGAGTCAGTATATGACTAGGTTCAGGGTCAGTATGTACCTTGAATAGGAGTCAGTGTATGACTAGGTTCAGGATCACCCTAAAGGCAGGGATGTGGTCAGTGTGTGGCCTGAGTCGAGACCTTCATCTAGGGCAGGAGCTCGAGCCCTAGGATGGAAAGTCCTCAGCCCTACTGCAGGCAGCATATTTTTTTCTGAAGCAAGTTCATATAAAAGCTGCAGATTCTGGTGTTGGAGATCAGGGGAGGAGAGGAAGGTGGGGACATGAAGCTCCTGGCAATATTTCAGGGAGAAAAGTTAGTCACCCCTGTTTCTGTAAATAGGCTTTGAGGGGTAGGAATCACGGCTCTGTTCCTAACCTGCTGTGTGACAGAACACCTAACCCATCTGTCCTGTTTCCCCAAATGTAAAATGAGACAAGAAAACCTTCCAGCTCTAAGATTCTGCCCTCTGGGTTCTTTTTTCCTTTATTATTATTACTGTTTTTTTTTGAGACTGTTGCCCAGGCTGGAGTGCAGTGGTGTGATCTCTGCTCACCCCAACCTCCACTTCCAAGGTTCAGGCGATTCTCCTGCCTTAGCCTCCCGAGTAGCTGGGATTACAGGCATATGCCACCGTGTCCAGCTAATTTTTGTATTTTTTTTTTTTTTTTTTTTTTTTTTTTTGAGACGGAGTTTCACTCTTGCTACCCAGGCTGGAGTGCAATGGCGCGATCTCGGCTCACCGCAACCTCCGCCTCCTGGGTTCAGGCAATTCTCCTGCCTCAGCCTCCCGAATAGCTGGGATTACAGGCACATGCCACCATGCCCAGCTGATTTTTTGTAGTTTTAGTAGAGACGGGGTTTCACCATGTTGACCAGGATGGTCTCGATCTCTTGACCTTGTGATCCACCCGCCTCGGCCTCCCAAAGTGCTGGGATTACAGGCTTGAGCCACCGCGCCCGGCTAATTTTTGTATTTTTAGCAGAGAGGGGTTTTACCATATGGCCAGGCTGGTCTGAAACTTCTGACCTCTTGATCCTCTCACTTTGGCCTCCCAAAGTGCTGGGATTACAGGCATGAACCACTGCACCTAGGCCTTTTTTCATTTTTTAGAGACAGGATCTTGCCTTGTTGCCCAGGCTGGAGTGCAGTAGTGCAATCATGGCTCACTGTAGTCTTGTCCTCCCAGACTCAAGTGACCCTCCTGCCTCAGCCTCCTCTAGAGGAGCTGCGACTATCAGTGTGCACCACAATGCCTGATTTTTTAATTTTTTGTAGAGATGGGGTCTTGCTACATTGCCCAGGCTGGTCTTGAACTCCTGGGCTAACAGATCCTCCCACCTTGGCCTCCCAACGTGTTGGGATTAGAGGTGTGAGCCAATGCCTCCAGCCTGCCCTTTGGGTTCTAATTCCACTGCCCTGGATGTTTATCTGACAGCCCTGGGGAGCCTACTGCTATGTCCTGTTGGTGGTGCTGGGCTCACCCCTGGCCAGTGGGTAGCTCCAGGCCTCTCCTGTTCCCTCCCTTGCACAGGCGCATGTTCCCTGCCTGCCGAGTGTCAGTCACCGGCCTGGACCCAGAGGCCCGCTACCTGTTTCTTCTGGACGTGGTTCCGGTGGACGGGGCTCGCTACCGCTGGCAGGGCCGGCGCTGGGAGCCCAGTGGCAAGGCAGAGCCCCGCCTGCCTGACCGAGTCTATATTCACCCCGACTCTCCTGCCACGGGTGCCCATTGGATGCGGCAGCCTGTGTCCTTCCATCGTGTCAAGCTCACCAACAGCACGCTGGACCCCCACGGCCACGTGAGGCCCAGGCTGGGACTCCAGGATAGGGGATAGGGGTGCTAGAAGGGAGGTCAAGGCTGAGGCACGGGGCAGGGAATCATTCCCATTTCTTCCCTCCCAGCTGATCCTGCACTCCATGCACAAGTACCAGCCCCGCATACACCTGGTTCGAGCAGCCCAGCTCTGCAGCCAGCACTGGGGAGGTATGGCCTCCTTCCGCTTCCCTGAGACCACATTCATCTCTGTGACAGCCTACCAGAACCCACGGGTGAGTGCCCCTGCTGGAGGGGGTGGTGGCACCCTGCCCAGGCCACAGGAGCTTTGACCCTGGACGTGTGCTCCCAGATCACACAACTGAAGATTGCAGCCAATCCCTTTGCCAAAGGCTTCCGGGAGAACGGCAGAAACTGTAAGAGGTGGGCATTATTCATTCGCTCGTTCATGCATTCAACAAATGTTTATTAATCGCTCATGGTGTGCCAGGCACTGTGCTGGACATCAGGCATGCAGTGGTAAGTAAAAACATTCATTCTCTGACTCAGCAAATACTTATTTAGTACCTGCTTTGTGCCAGGGACAGTTCCAGGCACTGGAAATAAATCAAAGCAAACCAAAGCCCCTGCCCTCATGGAACTGACATTCTAGTGGAGAGAGCAGACAAGCAGACAAGAGAAATAAATCAAATGTGGTCTGTTTGTTAGGAAGCTAAAGAGAGGAGAGACCAGGTGTGGTGACTCATGCCTATAATACCAGCACTCTGGGAGGCCAAGGCGGGTGGATCAGCTGAGGTCAGGAGTTCGAGACCAGCCTGGCCAACATGGTGAAACCCTGTCTCTACTAATAATACAAAAATTAGCCAGCCGTGGTGGTGCATGCCTGTAATCCCAGCTATTCAGGAGGCTAAGGCAGGAGAATTGCTTGAACTCAGGACATGGAGGTTGCAGTGAGTCAAGTGCCATTGCACTCCAGCCTGGGCAACAAGATCGAAATTTTGTCTCAAAAAAAAAAAAAAAAAAGAAAGAAAGAAAGAAAAGAAAGAGAAATAAATCAGGGAAGCATAGGAAGGACTGGGGTGAGGTATTAGAGGCCTGGAAAGGCCTCAGTGGTAAGAGGACACTTAAGAAAAAGAGCTGAAGGAAGTACAAGAGGGAGCCAGGTGGGTATATGGCAGAGCACACTAGGGAGTGGGAACAGCATGTGCAAAGGCCCTGTGGTGGGACTGTGCCTGCAGCATGGCTGTAGTGGAGTGAGTGGAGTCAGACAGGGGATGGAAAGCCAGGTTATGTTGAACAGTAAAGGTTCAGTAAGGTCGTGGGGACTGTTCTAAGTGCAGCCCCTCAGAGCTGGCTCCTGCCCTCAAGGAGCTTAAGGGACAGACATGAACCAAGGAGTCACTCCATCAAATGCAAAAGCAGAATTGTGACATGTTATGAGGGTGGGGTGTGTGCTCTCAAGAGGTCAGGGAGGACTTCCTTGAGGAACTTGTGCTTGCACTGAGACAAGGATGGGTTTTGTGGTTTATGGCTGTAGTCCCAGTGCTTTGGGAGGCTGAGATGGATCACTTGAGCTCAGGAGTTGGAAGCTGCAGTGACCTGTGATTGTGCCACTGCATTCCAGCCTGGGCAACAGAGTAAAACCCCACCTCAAATTTTTAAAATGACAAGAAAACCAGGCATGGTGGCTCACGCCTGTAATCCCAACACTTTGGGAGGGCGAGGCAGGTGGATCACCTGAGGTCAGGAGTTAGAGACTAGCCTAACATGATGAAACTCCTAAAAACAACAACAACAAAAAAAATTAGCCGGGCATGGTGGCTGGTGCCTGTAATCCCAGGCTACTTGGGAGGCTGAGACAGGAGAATTGCTTGAACCCAGGGGGCGGAGGTTACACTCCAATTTGGGCAACAGAGGGAGACTCCGTCTCAAAAATTAAAAAAAAAAAGAAAAAAGGTTTAGCAGGTGAAGAGCGGACAGAAGAGGGTTCCAAAGAGGCTGAGAGTGGAGATGGGGCAGAAAGATAAGCTGGGTGAGACCGTGCCCTGGTCTTGTTGCTGGGAAGGAGTTTCCATTGATACTAAACGCAATAGGAAAGCATGGACAAGCTTAAGCAGGAAGTAAATCCCAGCTCTGCCACTTTCTACTTATTTTTCTGGCCTTCAGTTTCTTCATCTGTAAAATGGGTATAATGATGACCCCTACCTGACAGGGTCCCTGGGAGGGTGAAATGCCTGCCACTGGGTAAGTACTGTTATTACCACGACCATGGCCATCATCGTCATCATCACCACCACCACTGTTCCCCAGGGAGCGAGACGCCCGTGTGAAGAGGAAACTGCAGGGCCCAGAGCCAGCAGCTACAGAGGCCTATGGGAGCGGAGGTGAGTGTAGTCCCGATGGCGATGGGGCCAGGCCTGAGACACCAATCCTGCCTAGCCCAACCTCTCCCTTCCCTTTCCCCAGAAACCCCAGGTGGTCCCTGCGACTCCACCCTGGGTGGAGACATTCGTGAATCAGATCCAGAGCAGGCCCCAGCCCCTGGGGAAGCCACCTCTGTTCCGGTGCCTCCGTGCGGTGGACCTAGTGCCGAGGCCTACCTCCTGCACCCTGCAGCTTTCCACGGGGCTCCCAGTCACCTTCCCACCAGGTGAGTGGGACAGGGGACCAGGTGATGCTGTGGGTCCCTCTGCCCTGCCCTGACATCCCTCTCTCCATGTCAGGAGCTCCAGCTTCCTGGAGGCTCCAGACTCTGGGCGCTCAGCCCCCCACTCAGCTGCATTTCTGGAGCTGCCACCTGGACCAGGGGGCTCTGGGTACCCAGCGGCTCTGCCAGCGACACCCTTTGCCCCCCACTTTCTCCAAGGGAGCCCCTTCCCTCTACCATACCCAGGTCCTGGGGGCTACCTGGATGTGGGCTCCAAACCCATGTACTGAGCCAATGCTGGGCCCCTCTGCCTCCATCATAAACCTCCTGCTCCCTTCCCCCAGCCCTGGAGCCCCCTTACCTCCACTGGCCCCATCCCCCACACCAAATGGCTGCCTTGGGCATGCCCCCCAGCCCCCAACTTCACACCTTGATTTCACTCCCACCCCCCTCTGGCTTCAAAGCCCAACCAGGGCTGCTGGGAGTCCAGCTGGGGCCAGCTTCCCCTTCCCGGCTATCACCTCTGTGTGAATGGAAGGGACTCTGCCTGGCCAAATGGGGCCACAGACCAGCATCCCCACCTCCCAGGCCTCTCCATGGGCTCTGGGAGGCTCAGTCCCCACCGCCCCCCCCACCACCAGTGCAGGCCACACCAGTCTGTTGTTCTGGGACCAGAGTATTTTTGTTAATAAAATTCAAAAGCCATCCGTGCTCAGGAAACACTGGGCTCGTGTGTTTGGCCCTGGGCGGGGCTGGGTGAGCAAAGGCTTTGCTAGAAGACCTGGGCCCAGATCTAAACCTGCGTTTCCAGCTGCCTGACCTAGCACAGAATCCACCGGTTCTCTGGGCCCATCTCCTCTTCGGAGAAATCAGAATCTCATGATGCCAGTCATTAATAAGATAAGGCTGCCATGAGAACCGAGCCTCTCCCTAGCACTGGGGAAGCCAGCAGACAGCAGTCCCTGGAGGCCCTGGGCAAGCTGACTGGCCTGACCCTGGCCCTCCTGCCAGGTCCGGGCCCTGAGGCAATCAAGGCCCTGACGTCCTCCCGAGGTCCCAGGCCAGCAACCCTGCACATCCCAACCAAGTCTGGCACAAACCCAAAGACCATTTTTCTTTTATTAGAATTTTTTTTCATTTTTTTTTTCTCAAAATGTTTATCTAAAAACAAACAGAAAAAGGAAGGAAAAAAAGAAAAAAAAAATTATTGGAAACTTCATGGTTCAAGTGGGGAGAGAGGAGAGGAGGAACGTGGAGCTAGGACTCCAGGCCTCTCCAGAGAAGTCCTCACCCTCGAAGCACCCTCTTGGGGGAGAGCAGAGCCGGAGACAGCACCCCCCATGCCCAGCCTCCGTCTGGGGAAGAGGCAGAGTCACAGTGGTCCGAGGGCCAAAAGGGCTGGAGGGGGCAGGGGCCAGGGGCTCACAGGAAGTAGTCCGCCACAGGCTTCTTGGAGGGGATGCCCCGTGTCTCTTGGGGAGCAGCCTCAAAGATGATAAAATCTTTCTGGAGATGCTCGTCCAGCTCCAAGATGGCTGCCACGTTCCCACAGCTGGAAGGCAGGACAGCAGGGTCAGGAGCAGCTCAGCTCAGATGCCCGCCCCTCCCAGCCCGGCCCAGCCGGCTCACCGGTAGCAGTAGTTGGGTGCTGACCACACAGTGAGCACGGTCTCGTTGAAGTGCCACTTGTAACCTTCCATCACCAGTTGGTGGGCACGGCAGATCATGTCAATGTCATTGGCTGCGTTGAACTGGGCCACCACATCACTGCCAAATAGGTAGCCAGCCCCTCGGGGGCTCACGCCCCAGCCTGTGGTGTCTGATGGGGCAAGGGAGGGATGGAGAGGGATGTCCTCAGGGTTCTCTGGCTGCCAGTGCTGCCCCTTGAGGTGAGCAGCCTGGCCCCTCCCCAAGTCCACCAGAGGCCCAGGGGACCAGAGCATGGGGCCTGAATATGGTCTGGGGAATGGTGGGGGTCAGAACAGCAAAGGTAGGGGCAGATAAACTCCAGAGAAGAAAGAACCGATGGCTGGGGCCCCCTCCGAATCACAGTGATCATACAACTCCCTGTCCCAACAGCCTATGGGAGTGAAAACGGTGCTCCCAGAGACATAAGGGCACTCTGTGCTGTCACAGAGCAGTAGGGAGTGGCTGTGGAGCAACAGCTGCGTGTGTCTGTGTGTGTGTGTGTGTGTGTGCTGCAGCAGAGGCTGCCTGTGTGTGTGTATGTATGTATGTGTGTGTGCTGGGGAAGAGGCTGCATGTGCATGTGCGTGTACATATGTGTGTTTATGCTGGAGCAGAGGCTGCCTGTGTGTGTGTATGTATGTGTGTGTGTGTGTGCTGGGGCAGAGGCTGCATGTGCGCATATGTATGTGTGTTTGTGCTGGAGCAGAGTACGTGTGAGTGTGTGTGTGCTGGAGCAGAGGCTACCTGCCAAATAATAACTGGCAAATAATATGGTCTTTGTGTGCATACGTGTGTGTGTGTGCTGGAGCAGGGGCTGCCTGTGCATGTGTGTGTACATGTGTGTGCTTGTGCTGGAGAAGAGTATGTGTGTGTGTGTGTTTGTCCCTGCTGTGTGCGACAGCAGGAACTCTGGACTGCTCCTCAGCAGACCTGATTTTAAATCTCAGCTCTGCTCCACACTAGTGGAGAACCCACAAAACAAAGGGTCTCAAAGTGGCTATCATTCTGGGGTTCTGACCTCTGAAGAAACTGCTGTCATGTTCCAAGGCCCTTTCACTTGGGGGAGCAATGATCTGGTCCTCCACAGCCCTCTGGGCCATGCCTCAAGCCACTGTGCACTCAAAGCATCCGCCAGGCAGGCCTCCCTGTTCCTCCTCCAGGGTTCCAGCCATTTGGCAGGTGGAAGATGGACACTAATGAAGGCTACCCCTGCTCCCTCTCTTCCCCAAACCCTCCTGGCTGTCCCTGCTTGCCCCTGCCCACATGCCCTCACCTTCTGGGTCAGACCAGAGGAGGTCACACATGGGCCCATCATGAGGCACCTCTTGCTTTCGGTCGATAGTCCGGATCTGGTCCAGGGTCTGGATGGAGGGGGAGAGGCCCCCGTGCACACAGAAGATCTACAGGGGAGAGCAAGGAAAGAGGGCGGGGCTGAGGCCCGGAGCCCCCTCCTCTCCCCATCCCATGGAGCCCTGGGCTGGCCTACCTTGCCATCAATGATGGCCGACAGGCTGAGGTAGTCGAAGATCTCGGTGCAGTAGCGCCACACGGTCACCGAGCCATACTTGCGCAGGCACTCATCGTAGAAGCCGTAGACCTGCGTGATCTGGCGGCTCTCATGGTTGCCCCGGATCAGTGTGATGCGGTCAGGATATCGAACCTGAGGGTGGCCACCAAGCCAGGGCTGGCATCTAGACCATCCCTCCACACATCCCTCTCTAACTTCCTCACACCTGCCGACCTCATGCCATCCTCACAACCACTGCCCAGCGCACTTCTGGCTCCTCTCACCTGAATCGTGTGGCACCAACCACTTCCCAGGCCCACAGGACCCTTTCCAGAGATGTAAACCTGACTGTTCCCCATCAACTATGAACCTAATGGCTCCTCTTTCACCTGCCAGACACAGACCAAGTCCTTAGCAAGGCACACAGCCCTTTGTCATCTGACCCCTACCACCTCTCCCACCAGTGGCATCAATCACCCGGCACATTCTCAACAGTGAGCCTCTGCCCCTCCCAGAATGCTGCTCTGCTGGCCTCCCCCGCCACCAAATCTCTGACCATCCCCAAAGGCAGAAGCAATCCATGACCAGCGACACAGCTGCAAGGTGGGGCTGGTCACGGTAGGAGATGAAGGTGGAACGGACTGGCCGTGGCCCACATTGGAGTACAGAAGCCAGGGACTGTCACCTTAAGTGCCAGCAGCAGGAGGAACGTTTCGACACTGTAGAAGCCACGGTCCACAAAGTCCCCCATGAAGAGGTAGTTGGTCTCAGGGACGTCGCCACCCACCTGTGGGGAAGTGGAAGGTTTTTCCCAGTCCTAAACCGTCCCCTATCCCCTACCTGTTCCTTCTTCCACAACCGCCCATCTAACTCAGGGCCTCTTGCCCCAACTCTGTGCCCCAAATTAAGGCCTCCACCCTTGATTAAAGGGGTCTTCCAGTCATCCCCCGGTTACATTTCAGTGTTGGCCACACACTCACTCTGAACAGCTCTTTGAGGTCATAGAATTGTCCATGGATGTCGCCGCACACCTGCGGAGCAGGAAGGGGGGTTGGAACTCAAGTGATGGGAGTTCCCAGGGGCTACCCTCCAAACACCCATTGCTTTAGGGAGCTTTATCGCTCCTGGCTTCGCCTCTACTTCCAAGAGCCAAAATTCTCCTCTCCCAACCCAAGTCGGCCAGGTCTGGAACCACATCCACCGTCCCACACTGAGTACCAACTATTCTGTGGGGAAGAACTAAGTCCTTGCCGGTGTATGTCCTGGCCCCCTCCGCTTTCTGCTCCCCTTAAGGTATCCAGAATCAAATTACTAACGCAGAGCCCTGGAGATAAGTCCTTCTGTCCTGGCCAAGAGTCTCCACTAACAAATCAAAGGTCTTTTCCCACAACCCCCATTTTTCTTTCTTTCTTTCTTTTTTTTTTGAGATGGTGTCTCCCTCTGTCACACAGGCTTAATTAGAACGCAGTGGCATGATATCGGCTCACGACCTCCACCTCTCGGGTTCAAGCGATTCTCCAGCCTTAGCCTCCCAAGTAGCTGGGATTACACGCATGAAACACCACGCCCAGCTAATTTTTGTATTTTTATTTTTATTTATTTTTTTTGTTTTTGAGACAGAGTCTCACTCTGTTGCCCAGACTGGAGTAGTGGCGAAATCCTGGCTCACTGCAACCTCTGCCTCACAGGTTCAAGCGATTCTGCCTCAGCCTCCCAAGTAGCTGGGATTATACCCACACCTGGCTAATTTTTGTATTTTTAGTAGACACAGGGTTTCACCATGTTGGTCAGGTTGGTCTTGAACTCCTAACCTTGTGATCTGCCCGCCTCGGCCTCCCAAAGTGCTGGGATTACAGGTGTGAGCCACCGCACCTGGCCTTTGTATTTTTAGTAGAAATGGGGTTTCAGCAAACTCCTTTCAAGTGATCTGCCCACCTTGCCCTCCCAAGTGCTGAGATTACAGGTGTGAGCCACCATGCCTGGCAACCCCCATATCTTATAGCACTGCTCCCTTGAAGATGACGAAGGGGACAGATAAAAGGGGCTTAGGGGTGGGCTTATGGAGCCCCCAAGATGAAGGGGAAAGTCCATGTGCCTAAAAGACAAGGCCCGGCTCTGCAGGGATAGCAGGTACTCACTGTGACTGGCGAGTCCACCCTCTGCACGTTGCTCTCCTCTACCAAGATCTCTCTGGAGACAGGAGAAGACCAGGGTCACCACAGCCAGGCCAGCCCAGCCCAATTCCTGACCTTTTTTGGGGGGGGAGGGGAGGATATGAGGCAGTCCTTGAACCTCCAAGGGACAAGAGTGAAGCATACAGTCTCCCCAGAACAGGCTGACCACGGCCCTCCAGCATGCAACACTTTTCTGTGGCTCCCTGCTGCCAAAAGGACAAAGTCCAAGCTCTCATCCCAGCATTCAAGGCCTTCTGAGCAGGCTGGGACTTTTCCAGTCCTGACCCCCGCTGCTGCTCCCTTTTCCACATCTAGGACTCGCTCCTGGGAGGCGGGTCTTCCCATCCTCTCCACAGCAGAGCTCCCTGCTCCCAGCGCCCTCGGCAAGTATTTGAGTCACTCTCCACCAATCGCAGAGTCTCCCAGGCTGTCCAGACACAAGGGCGAGTGCCCAGGGCAGGCCCGCCGGTGGATGTGCCTTCAAAATTACCTGCTTTTGCCAAGTGTTCAATATTACCTTTATGGACCGTGAAGACTTAAATATTTTATACTTCTCCTTGCAGTGCAGTCTGCTTCTACTTGAGTGAGCAGGAGATGAAATCACTTTGTCAGTTACAGACATCTCATTTTTTTTTTTTTGAGATGACACCCAGCTAATTTTTGCGTTTTTAGTAGAGACGGAATTTCGCTGTTGCCCAGGCTGGTCTTGAACTCCTGACCTCAAATGATCCACCCGTCTTGGCCTCCCAAAGTGCTGGGATTACAGGCACAAGCCACTGCACCCGGTCTACAGACATCCAATCTAGGCAGCATTTTATTTCCAAATTTTGCATAATAGCAGCAGTAGACATTTGAGCTCACACCATGTGCCAGGAATGTTATTAAGAGCTTGGTAGGCAAGTACTGTGAGGATTACCAGTGCTCAGATGAAGAAAGTGAAGCACAGGAGGGGGCTGGCTTGGTGCCAGTTACACAGGTGGGATTTACCTGGGAAGCCTGGCTCTGGAGTCTGACTCTTTATAAAGATACTCTGATGTGGGAGGCCCAACTCACCTAGCTGCCCCGCCTTTCGGCCAATCTCTTCCCTTAGACTGAATTTCCTGAGCTCAGTGGACAGCAAGAATCACTTATGCTCCCTGCTCTGTATGGCACAGGCAGCATGAAGGAGGTCTGCCCTGGCTTTCTGGCAACGGGAGGCGGCACTGGCAAGAGGCCACACCAGCACCCAGGCTCTCGTGCCTGCACTGCTTCTTGTGCTGAACATCCTTGTCAACTGCTCATGGTAACCTTTCCAACAGACTGGGAGGTTCTCTTCAGCCTCATGTAACAGTAAAGAAACCAAAGCTTAGAGAAAAGCGACAGGATCAAGGTCACCAAACTGGAGAGTGGCTACATTGGAATCCAGAAGCCGGACTTCCTGAGAATTGATGCCAGCCCCTTCCGCAGACCCTGAGTGAAAACCTGAAACCTAGAAAGGTCACATGCAAGGCCCATGCTCTCAGCAAAGCCCCCTTCAGTGCCAGCATGGCCCCAGCGTGGCCTGGGAATCAGGCCCAGATTCCGGTCCCAGTTCTGTCACTTGCAGCACGTCACCAGCCCTATCATGACCTGCCTGTAGTAACAGCTACCAGCACAGAAGGTCCTGTGCCCGGATCACCAGACTCTCAACTGCATGTCATTATAATTTTTTTCTTTTTTTTTTTTGAGATGGAGTCTCGCTCTGTCACCAGGCTGGGGTGCAGTGGCACGATCTTGGCTCATTGCAACCTCCGCCTCCTGAGTTCATGCGATTCTCCTGCCTCAGCCTCCCGAGTAGCTCAGACTAGAGGCACGTTCCACCACACTCGTTAATTTTTTGTATTTTTAGTAGAGACAAGGTTTCACCATGTTAGTCAGGATGGTCTCAATTTCCTGACTTTGTGATCCGCCTGCCTTGGCATTCCTAAGTGCTGGGATTACAGGCATAAGCCATGGCACCTGGCTGTCATTATCATTTCAAAAAATGAGAAAGTGACTTGACCAGGGTCATAGTGCTTCTAGGTGACAAGGCAAAGATCCATACTGAAGGCCACCTGATTCAAAAGCTCAACTCTTCTACTGTGCTAATATTTCTAGTAGCAGCAACTTCAGCTCAGACACTGCAGGCCTCTGTGCTTCCGTGGGTTTCATCTGCATGTCTGTGCCCTGTGGGCAAGCAGGTGCTCCTGACACTACCTGCCTCAGCCGGGGTCTCTGGTGGGTCCTCAGGAGGCCTTGGCCAGGTATAAGAGCTGGCCACACTTCAGAACTGAGCCTGGGACAACAGTGACCAACTCAGGCCTTGGTCTAGTACCTCCTAGCTCCACTCAGTTTCAACTGGGCAGGACTCTCCACCCCTTAGCCTTCCACAGCTCCCTGCTGCCTCGCACCCCACATCAAAATCTAAATGCCTCTGCCTGGCTCTCAGTGACCACAGAGCACAGTCAAAAACCTGGATGCACAACTAACTTCCCCTCCGACTAGCTGCATGACGTTGGACACGACATTATCTACTCAGAGGCTGTTTCTTCTTCCACGAAATGGGACTAAGTACTCAGCCCCGTCATGCCTACTTCTTAGGCGCTTGCGAGGAGCCATGGAGACTGAATATATAACCTCCTGCTATTCTGCAAACTCCAGCATGCTATCCAAGCATTATCTACCATCACCACCACACTGATCCCAGGCCTGCACAGGAGATAAGACTTCAGGGGAAAAGAATAGTGTCAGACAACAGGTTTAAGTTCCTAAAAAATGCCCAGCAGGACTGAGGGAGAGGGGACAACTAAAAACACCATGGGGCAGGTCTGGTCAGGGACGTTTCCTTGAGCTGGCAAAAGAAAACAGCCACAGATGGGGTGAAAAAGAGGCCCACCCTGCTCACGATCCCCTCAGAGGCCCTGTCTGGTTGCAGGGAGTCTGTGAGGCAGGGCCAAGCAAAGAGCCTGGGGGCCACAGATTCAGAACTGAGCTCTGCCACGTCCTCAGTGGGTGACCTCAGTCAAGTCACCAGGCCTCTACGAGTCATGGTTTCCTGTTCGGTAAAATGGAGCAAATAATTCCAACCTCGTGGGACTGCTGGGAGGAAGAGATGGATAGACTTTTTTCGCCAGTATAAGGCCAGGCCAAGAGTGGGCGTATAGTTCAATAAACATAGGGTAATTCTGCGGGCTCTTCTGCCACAATTCTCCAGCCTGGTAGAAGTCACAATCACACAGTTCCCCAGAGGAGGCAGGTAATTAATTAAACCCCCGACTGTTCATCACTCTCAGGGCTTCCATTGCTACACTTGTCCTGCTTGGAATGCCCTTCCCTCACTGGCCCTGCCTCTGTCAGCTAGCCAAATTATCTCCATCCTTCAAGGTGTACCTCCATTCAGAAGCCTTCCCTGACGGCTTTAGCCCATCTCATCGTCGCCCTCATCCAAGAGAAAGAGAACACCTAGTGACTATCAAGCATGTATGCTGCACCAAGACACTGTGCTAAACTTATCTCAAGCAGCAACTCACTGAATCTTCACGACCATCTTATTCAGTACTATTACGTCTGCTTTACAAGTAAAGCCACCTTAAGATCACTAACACAGCTAGCAAGCGGCAGAGTTCAGATTCAAACCTAGAGCCATCTCACACTCCAAAGCCTGGAGCCTTAGGTCATCCTACTTCCCACAGAACTTTAAACTGGCCTGCCTATCATGCTTAATTCTATCCTGGCTTACTTGCTACGATTTCTCAGGGTCCCATCCTGAACGTGAGTGATCCAAATCCACCTTCTTGCATTACGGCCTGAAAAAGGACAGGACACTAAGAACTGGCTTCAGACTCCACTCCTTACTTGTGGGTAACTTTGAACATGACAGTCCTCACCCGTAAAATGAGTACAATACCACCAACCTTTATGGGTGGTTGTTGGAATTAAGACTTTTATAAATCACAGCGTCTTTAACTTTTCTGTCTTAAACCTTTGTTTTGTTGCTGACTCTTTTACCAACTCCTTATTCGAGGCCTGTCTCAGTTCGCCACTCACCCCCAGAAGCTCTGTCCCCCAGACAGATGGGCTTGTTTCCCTGAGTTTCCTAAGTACTTTACATAACACTCTTACTCCACTGGAAACACATCGTCTAATACTTTAAGTGTCTTTATCCAGCTGTCTTCCCCCAGCAGGCTAGCTCTTCCTCGAGGGCAGCGGCCCCATCCTGTTCCTCTCTGGGAAAGCTTCCAGGAAGGGGCAAGCCCAAAATTCTCAGTTGGGTTTGCCCCAGGCCAGAACCCTTGGGCGGCGGCTTGGCCTCCCTTCCGTAGGGCCAACGGGCTCACCTGGCCTTAGCGCACAGGGCCTTGACTTCGCTCTCCTTGATGAGCTCGCAGCGACGTAGCTGCTCGATCTGCCGGTCCAGGTCGCTAATCTCCGCCATGGCCCACCCCCCGGCGCGGGTTAGAGTTGGGGCCACCGCCCCCTCCGCACCGCACAGGGGTCTCCTGGGAAAGGCCAAGACAAGCCCGCGGATTAGAGTGTCCGTGAGGGGCGCGGGGCGGACAACTCGATTCTAGGGCCAGCCCGGCCCCACCCCCCACCCCCGCCTCCCTTCACATCAGCCCCGGGACCCCCCAGAGTCCCATGGCCTAGCCGGAACCCCACTAACTCCCGTCGAATCCCACGGTCCACGCTAAGGACGGTGGCCTAGAGGGGTCTCGCATTATTACCGCCGCTGCGACTCCGGTTCCGGTTATGGGGCGCTCCCTGCCTCCTTACTTCCCTCCGCTTTGGGCCGCCGCCGCTGCCGCTTCTACTTCCGGCCCCGCCGCGGAAGCAAAGGGAAGCCAATTCCGCCGCACGCCGGATGTGGCGTCATACACGCTCCTCTCCCTCCCTCCTCGCGTTCCCAGCACCACTTACCAAGTCTGAAATCGGGAAGGAGCAGGAGGAGTCGGTTGGCTGCTGGAAGTAGCGGAAGTGTTTGTGGGCTTAGCCGCAGGTGATGTTGGGCGGTTAGAAAGCCTAGACCAGTCGCCTCCCAATTCATGTTATAAAAATGTTTAAATTTAGACAACTTTTATTCTTTTTGAGATGGAGTTTGGCTCTTGTTGCCCAGGCTGGAGTACAATGGTGCGATCTCAGTTCACCGCAACTTCCGCCTCCCGGGTCCAAGGGATTCTCCTGCCTCAGCCTCCCGAGTAGCTGAGATTACAGGCATGTGCCACCACGCCCGGCTTGTTTTGTATTTTTAGTAGAGACGGTTTCTCCGTATTGGTCAGGCTGGTCTGGACCTCCTGACCTCAGGTGATCCTCCCGCCTAGGCCTCCGAAAGTGCTGGGATTACGGGCGTGAACCACTGTGCCCGGCTACAACTTTATTTTTTTCTAAATTAGAGATAGGGTCTCGCTGTGTTGCTCAGGCTGGAGTCCAGTGGGGCGATCATAGCTCACTTCAATCTCGAACTCCTGGGCTCAAGCGATCCTCCCTCTTCGGCCTCCCAAAATGCTTGGATTACAGGCCTGAGTCACCACGCCCGGCCATTCCCATTTCAGCTAGGGAAACAAAAAGTCGAGCTGGGACTAGGCCTTGTAACTTTATGTTACACTTTTTTTTTTTTTTTTTTTTTT
>NW_016108044.1:335440-338966 GCF_001604975.1 Cebus imitator
GCCTGTAATCCCAGCTACTCAGGAGGCTGAGGCAGGAGAATTGCCTGAACCCAGGAGACGGAGGTTGCGGTGAGCCGAGATCGGGCCATTGCACTCCAGCCTGGGTAACAAGAGTGAAACTCCGTCTCAAAAAAAAAAAATAAAATAAAATAAATACTTGTTAATACATAGAAATACTTAATACTTGTTCAATGGATGAAGGAAGCCCAATTCAAATCTCTTCCTGTGCCTTCAGAGAAATCTTTGCCATTGACAGCTTCAGAAGTTAACAAATTGGAGTCCACCTTTCCTACGCCAAGCCTGCGCCTCAGTCAGCATGACTTCTGTGATTCCAAAATGTTCCCCTTGACATTTCTTAGTTGCTTTTTCTTTTTCTTTTTTGAGATAGTCTCGCTCTTTTGCCCAGACTGGAGGGCAGTGGCACAATCTCAGCTTACTACAACCTCCACCTCCCAAGTTCAAGCAATTCTCCTGCCTCAGCATCCTGAGTAGCTGGGATTACAGGCATGTGCCACCATGCCCAGCTAATTTTTGTATTTTTATTTATTTTTTAAGATGGAGTCTTACTCTTGTTGCCCAGGCTGGAGTGCAATGGTGTGATTTCGGCTACTGTAACCTCTGCCTCCTGGCTTCAAGTGATTCTCCTGCCTCAGCCTCCTGAGTAGCTGGGATTACAGGTGTCCACCACCACACTCAGCTAGTTCTTGTATTTTTAGTAGAGCCAGGGTTTCACCATGTTGGCCAGGCTGGTTTCGAACTCCTGACCTCAGGTGACCTACCTGCCTCAGCCTCTGAATGCTGGAATTAGAGGCACGAGCCACCATGCCTGGCCAATTTTTGTACTTTTAGTAGATACGGGGTTTCATCATGTTGGCCACACTGGTCTTGAGGCTGGTCTCCAACTTGTGACCTCAGGTGATCTACCTGCCTCAGCCTCCCAAAGTGCTAGGATTACAGGCTTGAGCCACCGTGCCCACCTTCTTAGTTGCTTTCTATTGCCTGAAAGTTTTATGCCTAGGCTGGGCACGGTGGCTTACACCTGTAATCCCAGCACTTTGGAAGGCTGAGGTGGGTGGATCATAAGGTCAGGAGTCTGCGACCAGCCTGACCAACATGGTGGAACTCCGTATCTACTAAAAATACAGAAACTAGCCAGGCGTTGTGGTGCACACCTGTAATCCCAGCTACTCGGGAGGCTGACTGAGGCAGAAGAATTGCTAGAACCTGGGAGGTGGAGGTTACAGTGAGCCAAGATCATGCCGTTGCATTCTAGCCTGGGCGACAGTGACGTCTCAAAAACAAAAAAGGTTTATACCTTTAAGGAAGGAAACTGGCTCAGAGAGGTTAAATAACATTTATTGTTTGTATAACTGTGGATTGGGGGTTTTACATTGAAATTTGAATCCGGGGCCAGGTGTGGTGGCTCAAGCATGTAATCCCAGCACTTTGGGAGGCCAAGGAGGATCGCATGAGCCCAGGAGTTTAATACCAGGCTGGGCTACAGAGTGAGACCCAATCAAACAATAAATAAGAAATTTGAACCCGGCTGGGCATGGTGGCTCACACCTGTAATCCCAGCACTTTGGGAAGTCAAGGCATGTGGATCACCTGAGGTCAGAAGTTTGAGACCAGCTTGGCCAACATGGTGAATCCCTGTCTCTAGTAAAAATGCCACAAAAAAAAATTAGCTGGGCATAGTGGTTAAGATTGTAGTCCCAGCTGCTTAGAATCACTGAACCAGGGAGACAGAGATTGCAGTGAGCTGAGATTGTGCCACTGTACTCCAGCCTGGGCAACAGAGCAAGATGCCATCTCAAAGAAAAAGTTGTGTCCTTAGGTCTGTTTTTTCTTTCTATCAGTTACTTTTTCGGGAACTCAGATTATCATAAAATTAGGAAGTCCAGGCCGGGTGTGGTGGCTCACCCCTGTAATCCTGGCATTTTGGGAGGCCAAGATGGATGGATTACCTGAGGTTGGGGGTTCAAGACAGCCTGGCCAACATGGTGAAACCCCATCTACTAAAAATACAAAAAGTTAGCTGGTGCAGTGGTGTACGCCTGTAATCCCAGGAGGCGGAGGTTTTGGTGAGCCAAGATTGTGCTACTGCACTCCAGCCTGGGCCACAGAGCAAGACTTAGTCTCAAAAAAAAAATAAAAAGTCCAAAACTCCCAAACTGGTATCTGAAGTTCTCTGCTTCTCTAGTCTTTATTTTTATTTATTTATTTTTGAGATGGAGTCTCGCTGTGTCACCAGGCTGGAGTGCAGATCTCGGCTCACTGCAACCTCTGCTTTCTGGGTTCAAGGGATTCTTCTGCCTCAGTCTCTTGAGTAGCTGGGACTACAGGTGCATGCCACCTGGCTAATTGTATTATTAGTAGAGATGGGGTTTCACCATATTGGCCAGGCTGGTCTTGAACTCCTGACCTCATGATCTGTCTGCCTCAGCCTCCTAAAGTGCTGGGATTACAGGCTGAGCCACCGCCCCCCAACCTAGGACCAAGTTTTTATATTCCTAGAAAGTTCTAGGTAAGTCAATTCTACCTGAATCACCGCAGAGATTCTGTAAGTCCAGAGAGCCAATATAGTCACTGTACGTCCCAGCCTGGGTCATTAGGGAACAGCTCAAGTAATGGCATGGGGGCCTCATTCTGGCTTCGTGGAATGCAGCAGCTGTAGGGGCTCAGTTCTTTACCTGAAGCCCGAGCTCTACAGCTGAGCTTCTGTAGCGGCATTATCAAGGGGGCATTTTTCATGGGATTCCACAGCCCAAAGGAGACTAAGAAGCCCTCTAATTCCATCTCCCGTTAAGATGGGAAAACAGAAAACTCAATAGCATAAAGAGTTAAGTATTGGTGGGCACCGTGGCTCACCTCAACTAAAAAAATACAAAAATTAGGCGATAGTGGCGTGTGCCTGTAATCCCAGCTACTCAGTAGCTGAGGCAGAGATTGCAGTGAGTCGAGATGGTGCCACATGCACTCATCTGGGTGACAAGAGTGAGACTGTCTCAAGAAAAAAGGAAAAAAGCCAAAAAAGATATGCATTGAGACTCCTTTCCACCAAGAAACAATTCAATCTTTAGCAAAAGAGCCTTAGGTATGTTGAGAATAACAGCACCTACTTATATACAACACCCATGTCGCCTGGCTCATGTCACTCAAGAAAAAGTGAGCTAGTTGGTAGGTTTTGTCACAGGGGTCTTCTGCGCCCCCTTGAGTTCTGGGCCTAAAAGTGAGGCTGAGGCTGCAGCTTGGTAAGACGTGAGCAGTTATAACCATACTCCGTGACTGTGAGTCCCATCTGATGCTGCTAGGTGAAGGGGCGGAGCCTTATAGTGGCTAGAAGAAAATGTCACAAGCTCTCAGCCTTTCTTGAAGCCCTGGGCATATAAAACGGAGCAGGAAGGTCCTTTCACCTTTCACCCCCCCTTTTTTTTTTGAGACAGAGTTTCTCTCTTGTAACCCAGGCTGGAGTGCAGTGGCGCGATCTCGGCTCACTGCAACCTCAGCCTCCCGGGTTCAAGCA
>NW_016108044.1:340841-342091 GCF_001604975.1 Cebus imitator
TGTGCTCCCCAATCTTCAGCACACAACGCCACTTGGCAAAGTCAGCGCCATCCTTCTTGTACTGGGCACAGCGCTCAGACAGCCCATCCAGCCCTAGGAGAAGATAGAGGAGTCAAAGCGCGGTGGGGAGGGGCATGTGGTTTCCACTCCTCCCTGCACCCAAACCTGCTTGGGTTGGGTTTGTAGGACAGACAGCCAAACAGTTCTCACCTTGGGTGGTGGTCTCACCATTTGTCCCTGCCAGGGGGACCACGCCCTTGTCTACCTGTTGGGGTTCGGGGGAACAACATTAAGACACAAGTAATGACCTCTAGCACCCTTTCCACTGTCACCCAGGATGGAGTACAGTGGCGGGATCCCAGCTCAGTGACACCTCCACTTCCTGGGCTCAAGTGATCCTCCCACGTCAGCCTCCCAAGTAGCTGGGACAGGCGTGTACCCCTTTCCTCTTTAATCCTAATCTTCCCCCAAATGTACTTAATCTCTTAAACTGCATCTCAGGGCTTGCACGTATTTTCACTTAGTTACGGTAACGAATCCTCTGAGACAGGATACACTGGGATGTTATTTGACATCAGGAGACTGGGGCTCTGCCACTTACTAACTCTGTGGGCAAAACACTTCACTTCCCTGGGCTTCTGAGACTTTCATCTGTAAAGTAGGAATAATACTGTTCTCTTAGAATTGTGAGGATTGGGCGGGCACAGCGGCTCACGCCTGTAATCTCAGCACTTTGGGTGGCTCAGGTGGGCGGATCAACTGAAGTCAGGACTTCGAGACCAGCTTGACCAACATGGAAAAACTCTGTCTCTACTAAAAGTGAAAAATTAGCCGGGTGTGGTGACGTGTGCCTGCGGACCCAGCTACTCGGGAGGCTGAGGCAGGAGAATTGCTTGAACCCAGGAGGTGGAGGTTGCGGTGAGACGAGATTGCCCCATTGCACTCCAGCTGAGGCAACAAGAGCAAAACTCCATCTCAAAAAAAAAAGAAAAAAAAATTGTGAGGACTAAAAATGCTGAGTAAATGCCCTAAGTCTGAAGCAGGATCCCTGCAAGTTTCTAGGCCTCCAACCCAGCATTCATCCCCTGCCTCACTAACCTGGATTTCCTTCCTTCACCTCCAGCTCAAACCTCACATCCTGAGGCCTTGCCCCTCACCTTGATGCCCACAACACCGCCCTTGGATTTGATAACTTGGGGGAAGGGACGCCCATCATCCGCCTTCTGGTAGAGTGTCTCGTGGAAGAGGAT
>NW_016108044.1:342322-346798 GCF_001604975.1 Cebus imitator
ACCTTGATGCCCACAACACCGCCCTTGGATTTGATAACTTGGGGGAAGGGACGCCCATCATCCGCCTTCTGGTAGAGTGTCTCGTGGAAGAGGATGACGCCCCCGATGCAGGGGTTCACCCGGTCATCAGCTGTCAGCAGCAGCTGACGGTAGAAGCGCCGGTTCTCCTCGGTGTTCTCAGTGCCAATGGACTGCAGCCGCTTGGCAATGCTCCCTGGGAGGACGTGTCACATGGGAATTAGGGGATCAGCCTGCCACTCCCAACCCTGCACCCTCCACTCGTTCTGTCTCCTGCCCGCACCAGTGGACTCATCTGCAGCCAGGATGCCCTTGCCCGGGGCCACGATGCGGTGAGCGATGTCAGACAGCTCCTTCTTCTGCTCCAGGGTTAGCGCTGGATATTGGTAGGGCATGGTGCTGGTGGTAGCAAGTTCCTGGTACAGGAGAGGGGCGAGTGTGCGGGATCTGGCGGCGGAGGACGGCGGGCTGGCGAGTGGACTCAAGGAGCGAACGCGGCACTCGTCACCAGGACCCCTTCTGCGGCGCGTTCCGAGAGGAACGCAGCCGATTCAGCCTCGGAGGGGGCGGCGCAAGGGGTGGGCAGGAGGAAGGCGGCGCTCGGCCTTTTAAAGGCACCACTCAGCCCTCCGCCGAGCTTTTTCCTTTGCGGGGAGCGGGCGGCGTCCAATTGCAAGCGAGGGAGTGGGCGACGGGCCGCCCCCGAGAGGCGCAGCGCAGAGGCCGCGCTAGGGAGAGGACAGGCGGTGAGAACGATTCCTCCCCCGCCCCCCTCGGACGTGACTTGGGCCACATCCCGCGGGTCGCAAGGGCCCTCCCCTCCGCTCCTTTTCCCCCCGCTTGGCGCGCTCTTGGGCGCCGTGACTCAGCCAGAATATTAGCACCAGAGGAGTGGGGGACGGGAAGGTGGGGGATGAGGATGGAAGAGTCGGAAACGAAGGAGGCTGGGCTTGGCCTTCCAGGCCCAGCCCGCGGCCCGGGGCAGCCCCAGCTTCCGGCCTGCGCGGCTGCGGCGTGTCACCACCTGGGCCGCACAGCGCAGTCGCGCGTCGGCCTGCCTCGCCCGCGGCCTGGGCCGTGCATGGCGCGGAGCCGATTCCCCGCCAACCGTCAGTAGCCCAGGGGTAAGACAGGCGGAGGAAAGGGCGGCGAGAGAATACGCGGAAGTGCGGAAGGACGGCGGTGCTGGCGCGGCGCGGAGGCTAGGCCTCCCCTGTGCTGGCTCCCAGCAGGCGGGGCGGGCTGGGTCGCGCATGCGCGCGCGCTCTCCACCCGGGCGGTCGTAGCCAGGCGGGCACGCTGCGCCACCGAAAACCAGACTGCGCTGCCATGCACCGGCCGCTGCTCGGCCTCGGGCATGCGGGGCCACAGTCCCTGCCAAACGTCTTCCTTGGACCTGAGTTCCTTCTCCAGAATAAAATCCGTCCCCGAGCTGATTTGCGTCAGATGCTTTCTGAGCCCCCAACTCCTACCGTCCAAGTCTCCACTCCTCACCTGGACCCATCAGGACCCTGTCGGCCTAACCCCACCCCCACCCCGGCCCGGTCCTGCGAGGGGCCCACCTGCGGCGAGGCTGAAGAAGCCGGCAGAGCCTGGTCAGCAGCGAGTGAGCCAGGGGTGCCCGGGCTGGGTTATAAGGCGGCTCCTGCCCGCCCCGCACCAGTGTCCCCGACCTTCTCCGATGACCTCTGCCCTTTTCCCGCCATGGATCCTCTGGCAGGAACCTATATTTAGGGAAACCTGAAGCCCCTGACATTCACACCAGCGTGGGGCCCGGTCTGGGGGAAGGGGGAGGAAGGCTTGGGTCTGCCCTATTGACGGCGAGGGAGCCCCTGCCCACTCACCGGTGCTTCAAAGGAAATGTCTTCCTTGGAAATCCAGACAGAGACCCTTGGTTGTCAAGAGAAATAAATCTCTGGCCAGGATCTGTCGGAGGGAAAGGGGTGAGGGGACTCGGATCACGTGGCCTCCCTGCCGCCCTCCCTGGCTCCTCTAATCTTCCTCCTCCCCTGACTCCCTGCAGTGATGGTGACTGTAGTGATTCTCCGGAGCCTTGTTTTTTTGTTTTGTTTTGTTTTGTTTTAAGGAGAGCAGATACTGGCACTATACTCGCCTCCTAAAATAACAGTCTGTGCACGGAGTGTGGTTGGGGCACCCTGAGTACCCGGTACTTAAGGCCCAGGCTCCTCCTATAACACTTGTGTGGTGAGCAGCGCCACCCCCCTGCCCGCATTAAAATAGAATCGTTCACTTGGGTAGGGGAAGGGGAGCCAGGGCACCTGCTGGAGCACTAGCCCCTCTTCTGGCCCTCCAGAGGAGCTGCTGTCCAGCCGGCCAAGAGTCCTTCCCTGCAGGGAGCCAGGCCCTGCATAGCCACTTCCAGTTCCCAGGACTGGGTGCTGGGCAGGCCATTTGTGGTTCCAGTGGCCTGGAGAAAGGTGTCCTGAGGCCCCTCAAGAAGGACGGCACATGGGCCCTGGGGGCTGGCCGCTCCCCAGAGGGCAGGACACTGGGTCCTCATCGGAGCTTGATCTCGAAGCAGAGACAGTTGAGGCTCTGGCAGTCAGGAAGCTGGCATGTACAGGCACAGTCGCAGAGTGGGCAGCAGCGGGGGCAGCGAGGTGCCCAGTCCTGAGGGAGGAGAGAGAGGGGTGTGAGGGAAGTGGGATGGGGCCAAGTCTGTTGCTCTCTAAGGAAAGAAAGAAACAGAGAGGCCTGCGAAGTCCCACTTGCCCAGTAGAACAGAGGGTACTGTCCAATATTCCCAGGAACAGCAATTGCCTGTGCTGTTGAAAAATCAGCAGTGAGTCCTTGTTCTGAACAACTGAGTTCAGGAGCTAGAAGCAATAATTTGGGGGTTCTCTCCTTCCCATTTTATGGGTGAGGAGACTGAGAGCACGGGACCAGAGAGCAACTGGCCCTGGGTCCCGTGCTAGAATTTGGGCCTCCCGATGTCCAGCTGAAAAGATGGTTCTGCTACAGTCCCATGGCCTGTGCAGTTGAGTCAGTAGACAGAGAAAGCACACGTTTTTCTGTCCATCATGAAAATGACTTGTGAGTTTTATGGACTTCCTTGGCATAAGACCAAACTAGAGTCTCATCACCATTTTCGAGCATCTACTCTGAGCAAGGCACAGACAACATTCATGAATGATTTTAAAAATCTTTCTAGGTTTCTTTGAAATTGGCAATTCACATATTTTTAATTTTTTTTTTTTTTTTTTGGAAACAGGGTCTCACTCTGTTGCCCAGGCTGGAGCCCACTCACTGCAGCCTGTGCCTCCTGGTTTAAGTAATTCTTCTGCCTCAGCTTCCCAAGCAGCTGGAACTACAGGTGTGAGCCATTATGCCCAGCTACTTATTGTATTTTTAGTAGAGATGGGGTTTTACTATGTTGGACAGGCTGGTCTCAAACTCCACACCTCGGTTGATCCACCCACCTTGGCCTCCCAAAGTGCAGGGATTACAGGTGTGAGCCACTGTGCCTGGCCATTTTTTTTTTCTTTTTGAGATGAGATTTCGCTCTTGTTGCCCAGGCTGGAGTACAATGGCTCGATCTTGGCTCACTGCAACCTCTGACTCCTGGATTCAAGCGATTCTCCTGCCTCAGCCTCCCGAGTAGCTGGCATTACAGGCATGTGCCACCAAACCCGGCTAATTTTGTTTTTTGGTAGAGGGGTTTCTCCATGTTGGTCAGGCTGGTCTTGAACTCTCAACCTCAGGTGATCTGTCTGCCTTGGCCTCCCAGAGTACTGAGATTATAGGTGTGAGCCACTGCACCCAGCCATATTTTTTAATTAAAAAAAAAAAAATTTTTTTTTTTGAGACAAAGTCTCGCTCTGTTGCCCAGGTTGGACTGCAGTGGCCTTATCACATCTCACTGCAGCCTCCACCTCCCAGGCCTGATTGATCTTCTTGCCTTAGCCTCCCAAAGAGCTGGGACTATAGGTGTGCACCACCATACAAGATTAATTTATTTTTATTTTTTTAGACAGAGTTTTGTTCTGTCACCCAGGCTAGAGTGCAGTGGCCTGATCTCTGCTCACTGCAACCTCTGCCTCCCAGGATCAAACGAGATTCTCATGCCTCAGCCTCCCGAGTAGCTAGGACTCCAGGCATGAGCCACCACACCTGGCTAATTTTTGTATTTTTAGTAGGGTTTGACCGTGTTGACCAGGCTGGTCTCCAACTCCTGACCTCAGGTGATCCGCCCACCTCAGCCTCCCAAAGTGCTGGGATTACAGGCATGAGTCACCCCACTAGACCATTTTTTGTATTTTTGTTTGTTTTGAGATGGAGTCTCTGTTGCCCAGGCTGGAGTGCAATGGCGCAATCTCGGCTCACTGCAACCTCCGCTCCTGGGTTCAAGCCATTCTCCTGTCTCAGCCTCCCCAGTAGCTGGGATCACAGGCACCTGCCACCACACCCCACTAATTTTTTGCACTTTTTTTTTTTTTT
>NW_016108044.1:347717-351675 GCF_001604975.1 Cebus imitator
GGCACAGACAGAGAGGTAAGTGATGGGAATGGAGCTGGGATGGGGATGGACAGTCCTGCCTGTGATCCCTCTCGAGTCCTCTGCCTCTCTCTGGGTGGGCCAGGAGAGGGGCAGGTCATCCCGTGTTCTCCACTGAGCTAGCATGGGACTCATGCTCAGCAGGCATCTGAGATACAGATGAATGCTGAATGAATGGACGAATCTAAGCATATCATTTGTCCCCTTTAGGCAAAGAAGAAAGAAGAGGGCTTCTCAGCCTCTGGGGGAGACAAGGACTGTCTTGTGGGGACTAGGAACAGCATGTCCTTAGAGATGGGAAGAACTGGTCTATCCAGCGCACTGCTGTCCAGCCCTAGGACAGGATGGCCTGCAGCTGCCTTGGGCATGGCTGGAGTCAGGCCAAGGCTGAAGTGGGATACACCCAGGATGGCTGTGTGACAGAAGACTGGCTCCTTGAGGCCAGAGGCAGTGACAGTCACAGTTGTACAATTCAATCAGAAACTTGGCCAAGCCAGGAATAGGGGAATGACCTTTCCAACAGCTGAGGTTTCGGGGTGCAGTGTCAGATGGCTGGTGAGATCATGTATCACCAGAGGCTGCAGTGAGGGGAAGGGACCTGCTACCTGCAGGGACAGGGGTCTGAATTGGGTTGTGCTACTGTCTAGAGAACTCCTTCCCTGGGGGAGGCTGGAAGTGTCATGGTGGAAAGGAGAGAGAGAAGTGATTTTCTTGTGTCTGATGAGGGTGTGGTTTGGGGTATCTCTAGGGAGTCCCAATCTGGGGATGAAATTGCCTCTGTGGGTTTTTGAAGGACCACACCACTGTTCTGTGCACAGAACCCGTGGTTGAGAGAGGCTCTGCTGCCATTACCTCAGAAAAGAGGGTATTAAATGCATTTCTTGGCTCTCTCCCTTGGAAGGGTTTAGATCTTGTCATTAATAACTGGCTAATGGATTTCTCAACTGTTACAAGCAGCCATGTGGCTTCTGGAAGGAATCTGCTGTTTAAGTACATTAAACAAGGACTCCGCAAGACTGTTAACCCTTGTGTCTCTCTGGCTTTCAGGAGAGTTTTTCACTTGAATTTTTTCCCGTTGACTCTGAGAGCTGGTTATCATCTTTTTTGGTTAAAGTTTGCGCCCTGGAGTAAGTAAGGCCTGGGTTTGAATCTCAGCTTGGCTAATTCGTGTTTTCCTCAGTTTCCTCATCTCTGAAACAAATATAACACCTAAGGCTGGGTGTGGTGGCTCATGCCTATAATCCTGGCACTTTGGGAGGCCAAGGCGGGCAGATCACCTGAGGTTAGGAGTTCAAGACCAGCCTGGCCAACATGGTGAAATCCCATCTCTACTAAAAATAAAAATAATAGCTTGGCATGGTAGCACATGCCTGTGGTTCCAGCTACTTGGGAGGCTGAGGTGGGATACCTGCTTAAACCCGGGAGGTGGAGATTGCAGTGAGCCAAGATTGTTTTACTGCACTCCAGCCTGGGCAACAGAGTGAGACTCCACCTCAAAAGAATAAAATAAAATAAAGTGAACAAATATAACACCTACTTCATAAGGTCATTGTGGGAAATCGGTGGAAAGAACTAAGCATGATGCCTGATACATAGTGAGTGCTGGACGAAAATAGCTGTTCTTGGCCGGGCTCCGTGGCTCACGCCTTTAATCCCAGCACTTTGGGAGGCCAAGGCAGGCAGATCACCTGAGGTTAGGAGTTCAAGACCAGCCTGGCCAACACGGTGAAACCCTGACTCTATTAAAATTACAAATATTAGCTGGGCATGGTGGTGGTCGCCTGTAGTCCCAGCTACTAGGGAGGCTGAGTCAGGAGAATCACTTGAACCCAGGAGGTGGAGGTTGCACTAAGCCAAGATCGCACCACTGCACTCCAGCCTGGGCGACAGAGGGAAACGCAGTTAGAAAAAAAAAAAAAAGGAAAGAGAGCTATTCTTGTCATCATAGCTTCTTCCCTTAACAGTGCTTCTTACCCTGGTGTACATGAGAATCATGTGAGAACTTGTGAAAGATTCACAAACTATAGCCCTATCCCAGACCTGAGTGTGGGGCCTGAATGTCTGGCTTTCCTTTTAAGTCTCGTACCTGCTTCTGATTGCACGCAGAGCTGAGCAACCACCGCTCCATAGCATGTCATTTCTCACCCTCTGTTTTAATGGCCTAGTTACTTCTTTCAATCACCAGAATGGAAGCCCTGCAAGGCTGGGGGCCTTATTTATCTTGTTTCTGCTGATCCCCTAGGGCCCTAGATAGTGACTACAGTAACTCCGTAAATCTTTGGTGAGTGAGTGAATGAGTCTGAATGAATGAAAGAGATCCTAGCAACATGCCCGTGAAAGAAGCAGAGCAGGCAGGTTTCTCCCTCAGTAAGAGAAACCTGGGTTTGTGATTCGGCTGGTCCAGCCATATAACCTCCAACTCGCTCCAGCCTCTGTAAGCCTCAGGAGATTTGTAATCTTGGAGGCGCGGTGGCTCACGCCTATAATCCCAGCACTTCAGGAGGCGGATCAAGAGGTCAGGAGATGGAGACTATCCTGGCTAACACAGTGAAACCCGGTCTCTACTAAAAATACAAAAAATTAGCCAGGCGTGGTGGCATGTGCCTGTAATACCAGTTGCTTGGGAGGCTGAGCCAGGAGAATCACTTGAACCCGGGAGGCGGAGGTTGCAGTGAGCTGAGATCGGGCCGCTGCACTCACTCCAGCCTGGGTGACAAAGCAAGACTCCGTCTCAAAAAAAAAAAAAAAGAAAAAAGAGATTTGTAACCTTCCTGGCTTACAAGGAAACTGAAGAAGGAGCGACTTAAATGTACTTTGTGGAAAGACAGCTCAAGGACAGAAAGAACCTGCCCTGCCCTCCACCATGCTAAATCCCTTCCTAGTTCCAGCAGAAACCAGAGAGGATCAGGCCCTGACATGTCCAGGTTTGAAAGTTCCTGCAGCCCTCTGTGGGGAAGGTGGGAGGGCCCAGTCCATCCTTACAGTGCACCTCACATCCTCTCTCCCAACCAGGAGATGAGTCCCTGGGTATTCACTTCAAGTAGACAGAGGGGGTACGGGGCGGCATCCTTAGGACAGCAGGCCAGAATTCATTTTGTAACGGAGCACCTCCTATAACACGGGAGTTTATATAACCCAAGGCCTCCCCCTTTTTCCCTTCTGCCCCTCAGCCCCAACCCTGGGACCCCTCTCCTGGCTGCCCCTGGGAAACCAGAAGCTGATCATCTGAAAAAGCACTCCTTGCCCCACAATTTACTTCAAACTGAGAACATGCCAGGGATTAGCACCAATCACCGTGAGCCCAAGTTATGAATTTGCTCTTTCATTCTCCCCTTCCGTCCTAGGGAAGGAAGGTTACCACTCCAAGGGCAGGCGCTTTGGTGAATCTGAGCCCAAAATAATCATTCCCCAGGAAGGCGGTCGATTACATTTAACATCTTTAAATCCACAAATGCAAAAAGGCCTGTTTTCTGGAAGCCAGGCTTCTCCCCTGAGGATTCTACTTCAGCTGACACTGTGGAGCTATTTGTGATGCAGGGCTGTCCTGTGTAACACTGGAGAAGCCATAAACTTCCTGCTGCTGGAGGAGGACAGTAACGCTTATGTGTCTCCAAGCATAGGCATGGATAGGTGGCCAAGTGTGATGTCAAGTTAAAAAGGGCAAGTAGAGGCTGGGCACGGTGGCTCATGCCTGTACTCCCAGCACTTTGGGAGACTAAGGCGGGTAAATTACAAGGTCAGGAGTTCAAGACCAGCCTGGCCAAGATGGTGAAACCCCGTCTCTACTAAAAATACAAAAATTAACCAGGCGTGTTGGCGGTTGTCTGTTAATCCCAGCTAATCGGGAGGCTGAGGCAGAGAATCGCTTGAACCCAGGAAGCAGAGGTTGCAGTGAGCAGAAATCGTGCCACAGCACTCCAGCCGGGCAACAGAGCGAGAC
>NW_016108044.1:352844-357844 GCF_001604975.1 Cebus imitator
AAAAAAAAAAAAAAAAACCCAGCTCTCCAGGAGTTCGAGGCTGCAGTGAGCTATGATTGTGCCACTGCACTCTAGCCTGGGTGACAAAGACTCTGTCTCTAAAACCAAACAAAAATCCATGGCTGGGCATGGTGACACACGCCTGTAATCCCAGCACATTGAGAGGCCAAGGCGGGTGGATCATTTGAGGTCAGGAATTCGAGACCAGCCTGGCAAACATGGTGAAACTTCATCTCTACTAAAAATACAAATATTAGCTCGGCAGTAGTGGTACATGCCTACTCAGGAGGCTGAGGCAGGAGAATTGCTTGAGCCTGGGAGGCAGAGGATGCGGTGAGCCCAGATCTCACCACTGCACTCCAGCTTGGGTGAGAGTGAGATCTTGTTTCAAAACAACAATAACAACAAAAAACAAAAAACCCGGCAGGACACAGTGGCTTACGCCTGTAATCCCAGCACTTTGGGGAGGCCAAGGTGGGTGGATCATCTAAGGTCAGGAGTTCGAGGCCAACCTGACCAACAAGATGAAACCCCGTCTTAAAAACAAAAACAAACAAACAAAAAAACCAGCTCTGGAGGGAGGAAAGTAAGGAAAAAAACAAAAACTCGGTTCTTAGTGTTGTTGGGAAAAATGATGTCAGTAAAAAGGCCCTATATCTGGAATATAGTTCATTTGGTGAACGGGAAGGAGCTGTGTGAGCTGTTTTTCATTCAGCTCCCGTTTTTAGAAGTGCTGGTTATCTGCTCTACATGTTACACACATCACCTTTCTCCGGTTGGCATGCTATTTTCTTTTCTTCAAGTAGCTTTCATCACCAGACATTGTCTGATAGATTGATTTTACCTGGCTCCACGTGATTCATACCCCAGAATAGTGCCTGGCCTAGAGGAGGTGCTCAGCAATAAATACTGTTGAGCAAAAACATGAATGTACAGATAATACCTAGATCAAACTTAGCGGGGCAAGGGGTAGGAATGGAACTCACAGCTCCGGTGGGCTGGGGGCAGCATGTGTCCAGGAACTGGGCCGGGCTAGGCAGAGGAAAGTCGCAGGCTTCCGCACAGGTCCGGCAGCAGTCTCGGGGCCCGGAGGCACCTTGCGTCCTGCAGGGGGAGCTACCGTCCACGCAGCAGCCCTGGGCCTAGATCACAGGGTTCAGGATGTGGGCCAGGCAGCAGGTAGTGACAGCCAAGGCAGCTTTCCCAAGGGGGCAGGAAAAGGTTTGGCTGGGGATGGGAGAGGAGGGATCCCCTGGTACCACAAAAGGGATAAATGCAAGGGCTTAATGGTAAGTGTCTCAGGGTAAGAGCCTGCAGATGAAGGGACAGGTTACCAGGATTCCTCTTCCCCAGAGCCCACCCTTTATCCACAACCAGACCCCTCACCAGCAGGCAGTGCCTAGTCAGCAGCACTAGACCCAGCAGCAACAAATAGATGCCCACAGCGATGAAGACGATGGCAGGGATGGGGAGCAGCAGGGGAGGGCTGCTGACGGGAGCCGGGGTTGGATTCCACGGGCTAGAGGAGGCCTGGACGAGCACAGGAGGAAGGGGTGACAAGGAAGTGGAGAGGGGCTGCAGGAACACGGGAATACCATGAGGGACACGGAGGTAGCTGGGAGAGGAACGGCCACCAGATGGTGGGGGCATCGATAGGACTACACCCTGACTAATTATCTTGTACCCCAAGCCTGCCTTATTCCCTGTCATCCCCAGTTCCTTCCAGAATGCCTCTCCAAAGAAATCTGTCTGAGTCCCCTGCCACTCCCTGACCATCCCTCAGCCCACATTACTGGCCCCTCTCATCCAATTTTGCCCCTTTCCACCCCAGGTGTCCTTGTGTATCCCTCCCTCCCTTACAATCCATCAATGGCTCCCAGTGACTCACTTAAAACTTCTTCTTTTATATATGCATTTATTTATTTTATTATTATTATTTTTGAGACGGAGTCTTGCTCTGTGGCCCAGGCTGGAGTACAGTGGGGCAATCTTGGCTCACTGCAACCTCCGCCTCCTAGGTCCTCCTGCTTCAGCCTCCAGAGTAGCTGGGATTACAGGCTTGTGCCACTATGCCCAGATAATTTTTGTATTTTTAGTAGAGAGGGGGTTTCGCTATGTTGGCCAGGCTGCTCTTGAACTTCAGACCTCAGGTGATCCCTCTGCCTTGGCCCCCCAAAGTGCTGTGATTCTTGGCATGAGCCACTACACCTGGCCAATTTTTTTTAGAGGCAGTGTCTCAGTCGCCCAGGTTGGAGTGCAGCTGCATGATCATGGCTCGATGCAGCCTGGAGTTTCTGGGCTTAAACGATCCTCCCACCTCAGCCTCCTCAGAAGTTGGGATTACAGGCGACAGCCACCACACCTGGCACTTAAAATTTATGTCAGTGACAAAATTCCAAATTTAGCCCTGCCTACCTCTCTCCCTCCCCTCTTCCAACCACACGACAGCCCTAGCAGTTTCCCGAATGCTGCAGCCTCCCTCTCACCCCAAGACTGTTTCCTCTGCCGGAAATGCCTTTTCTCCTGGATTACTTGGTGAACTCCTTATCTCAGCCAAGAATACCAGAAAAGTGCCCTCCCGTGGGAAGTCCATTCCCGGCACTCTTCCTCACAGCTCTTGTCCTGAGCTGGCAGGGTGCAGTCTGTGTTGGGTAGAAGCCTCCTCCCCAGTCCGTGCTGGAAGGTAGGCCCAGTTGGGGTAAGGACTGGGCGCTGAGGGGGCCCAGAGACGGGAAGGGGCCCGGACTTACGTCCATGGAGCAGGGCAGGGCCAGTCAGTCCGGGAGCTGCAGAGGAGGGAAGGTTCTGGGTCTCAGAGGCTGGGAGGGGCCGTTAGACCGGGGTGCCCACCCTCTTCCCCTTTTCTGTTTGGGGAAACTGAGGCCATCGCTGTGCCGGAAGGTGGGGTTTGGGAAGCGGATTGGGGAGCCGGGGATCAGAGGCGGAGCTCTCCTCGCAGGCACCAGGGCGCCCAGGCCACTGTCCTCCTCGGTCCCCACACCTCGGGCTTCCCCGGTCGGTCGGTCCCCACCACCTGCACCCTCGAGCCGCGGGCAATTCACGGATTCCGCGCCGAGCTGGGTCCAATCGGCCAAGGCGCCGGCTCCACCCAGAAGCCGTTCGCGGCATCCCGCTGTCGCCATGGAGACCAGAGCGGTGTTTCTACGGCGGCCGCCGAGACCCATACTCCCTCCTCACGCCTCGCGGTTCCCGCCTGAGCTTCCGTGGCCACCGGGTCTGCGCCGCCGCGGCCCTAGGGACCTTCTCGCGGGGACCGAATGGGAAGAACGAATCCCGCCGTCGCCAGCCCGGGTCGGAACCTCATCAGATGCTGGACGTTAGAGGAGGCACAGGGTTCTGGGGCGCCGCAGAGGGAGGATTGAACCCCGAGACTCACTACTTAGATGTGTCTCTGCCAAGCCACTGCGCGTCGCAGTGTTCCTTCCCTCCTCTGCAAAAGGGAGAAACGCCTGCCGCTCAGGGATATTGTAAAAATCAGAGCTACTTTTAGTTTTTTATTTCTTTTTTTAAGAAAGAGTTTCGCTCTTGTTGCCCAGGCTGCAGTGCAAAGGTGGGATCTCGGCTCACCGCAACATCCGCTTCCCAGGTTCAAGCGATTCTCCTGCCTCAGCCTCCCGAGTAACTAGGATTACAGGCACGTGCCACCATGCCCGGCTAATTTCGTATTTTTAGTAGAGACGGGGTTTCTCCATGCTGGTCAGGCTGGTATCGAACTCCCGGACCTCCGGCGATCCGCCCGGCTTGGCCTCCCAAAGTGCTGGGATTACAGGTGTGAGCCACCGCGCCCTGCCTATATTTTATTTTTATTTGTTGATTTATTTATTTTTGAGATGGAGTCTAGCCCTGTCGCCCAGGCAGGGGTGCGGTGGTGCGATCTCGGCTCACTGCAACCTCGGCCTCCTGGGTTCAAGCGATTCACCTGCCTCACCCTACTGAGTAGCTGGGCTTACAGTCACAGGCCACCACACCTGGCTAATTTTTGTATTTTTAGTAGAGACAGGGTTTCAACATGTTGGACAGGTTGGTTTGGAACTCCCGACATCAGGTGGTCCGCCAGCCTTGGCCTCCCAAAGTGCTGGGATTACAGGCATGAGACACCACGCCCGGCCTTCAAAGCTACTTAAAAAAAAAAAAAAAAATAGGTGGTGACTCATGCCTGTAATCCTCCCACTTTGGGAGGCCGAGGCAGGCAGATCACCTGAACTCAGGAGTTTGAGAGCAGCCTGGCCAACATGGCAAAACCCCATCCTAGTACAAAATACAAAAATTAGCCTGGGTGAGGTGTGGGACACCTGTAATCCCAGCTGCTTGGGAGGCTGAGGCTGGAGAATGGCTTGAACCTGGAAGGCAGAAATTGCAGTGAACTGAGATTGTGCTACTGCACTCCAGCCTGGGCAACAGAGTGAGACTCCATCTCAAAAATAAATAAATAAAATAAAAAATAAAAATAAAAAAAGTAGTAATGGTGTCTTGCTATTTTGTCAATGCTGGTCTCAAACTCCTGGCCTCAAGTGATCCTCCTTCCTCAGCCTCTCAAGTAGCTAGGACTAGAGATGCATGCTACTGTGCCCAGCTAATTTTTTTTTAAAATTTTTTGTAGAGGCAATGTCTCTCTATGTTGCCCAGGCCGTTCTTGGTCTCCTAACCTAAAGCAATCCTCCATCCTCAGCCTCCCAAAGTGCTAGGATTACAGGCATGAGCCACCGTGCCCCGCCAAAGCTACTTGTTAATTGTGTGGAATTATCAATATTTTTTCAACCTGACCCCACTGCTCCATTTTTACTCCATTTTCACAGCCTTCACATCACTGTCAAAGTGATTTCCTACCACCTACATCAGATCTTGCTTCTTTTCCACTTTAAAACTTCCAAAGGCTTCCCACTTACTCCACGAGAAAGCCCAACTGCTTTAGCAGACTGTCAGCACCATCTACTCTGAGCCCTGCCTCCTTTCCTTGTATTCATTCACAGCGTATTCGG
>NW_016108044.1:360344-391670 GCF_001604975.1 Cebus imitator
CATTATTGATTCTAAAGATCGCCTTCTTAGGCTGTCTTTTTTTTGGCGGAGGGGGGAATATGGTCTCGTTAGATAGCCCAAGCTGGAGTGCAATGGCACAATCATGGCTCACCACAACAGCCTCGACCTCCTGGCTCAGGGGATCCTCCCACCTCAGCCTCCCGAGTAGCTGAGACTGCAGGTGCATGCTACCACACACAGCTAATTTCTAAATTTTTGGTAGAGACAGAGCTCACTATGTTGCTCAGGCTGTTCTTGAACTCCTGGGCTCAGGCGATCCTCCTGCCTCAGGCTCCTGAAGCATTGGGATTACAAGCGTGAACCACCGTGCCCAGCCCTGGGCTGTCTTCTTGTCTGATGGAATCCTGAGGACCAAGATGAGGCCAGTTTCCACCTCAGCCCCAGAAAAGGCCTCCGGGAACACACATTCTACCAACAGAGACGTCAGCCTTGGCAAGGCCCCTGGACATGTCTGTGGCCTACAGTGCCCAGACCCGCTGTTGCTGGTGTTCCGTTCCTCCCGTGGGCTCACACATTATTAGGAGCATGGGCAGTGCCCCAGGCCTGCGTGTTGCCAGGCGAGCCGAGAGAAGGGATGATGTATGCATCCCACTTTGCCAAGGCCCCACTTCTTTTTCTTTTTTTTTCTTGGGACGGAGTCTCACTCTGTCACCCAGGAGTGCCGAGGTGCAATCTCGGCTCACGGCAACCTCTGCCTCCGGGGTTCAAGCGATTCTTCTGCCCCAACCTCCCAAGTAGCTGGGATTATAGGTGTGTGCCACCACGCCCGGCTAATTTTTGTATTTTTAGTAGAAACGGGGTTTCACCATGTTGGCCAGGCTGGTCTCGAACTCCTGACCTTGTGATCCTCCCGCCTTGGCCTCCCAAAGTGCTGGAGTTACGGATGTGAGCCACTGTGCCAGGCCCAAGACCCACATCTATCTACATCACATCGTTTGCTGGGGGAAGAGAACCGGACTTCGCAATAGCCAGCTAACCGCAAGGTCTCCTCTCCCTAAAGTTGGAAGCTGAAGAAGTCAGATAGTACCACACATAGTTTCACACTTCCCCGGAAAAGGGAAGACAGGATTGTATACTCCCAACCATCGTGGGGTGGGTGGGAGATCAGAGATGCAGAGAAGTCCCAGAAGATGAAAGAAGCTTTAGCAGGCTTGGACATGGGAAGGGACCTGGGAGTTCTGATTCTGATCTAATACTTTCAGCTGCCTCCAATGTCCAATGATATCATCTCCCAGAGATTAAGAAGAGTTTCACCAGCCTCCTTAGTATGAAAATGAAAGGCCCATGTTTAGGTAATTATCCTGGGGGAATAAAGAAGCCGAGCTAGAGCTCACGTCAATAGAGGCCTCTCCGCAGTCCTTGTCTTACTTAGTCCTCACAGGATGTGTGAGTGGCAGAAAAAAATTATTTCCATTTTATAGGCTGGAAATAATAATGACCCAGTTGAAAACAAAATGAAAAAAAAAAAAAACCTTTAGGCTGGGTGCGGTGACTCATACCTGTAATCCCAGTACTTTGGGGGACCAAGGCGGGTGGATAACCTGAGGTCAGGAGTTCAAGACCAGCCTGGCCAATATGGCGAAACCCTGTCTCTACTAAAAATGCAAAAATTAGCCTGGCATAGTGGCAGGTGCCTGTAATTCCAGCTACTTGGGAGGCTGAGGCAGGAGAATTGCTTGAACCCAGGAGGCACAGGCTGCAGTGAGCCAAGATTGAACCACTGCACTCTAGCCTGGGTGAGAGACTCCATCTTAAAACAAAAATAGCTGGGCGTGGTGGTGCATGCCTGTAATCCCAGCTACTCGGGAGGCTGCGGCAGGAGAATCACTTAAACCTGGGAGGCAGAGGGTAGAGGTTGCAATGAACTGAGATCACATCACTGTACTCCAGCTTGGGCAGAAAACAAACAAAAACAAAAAACAAGGAACCACCTTTAGAACGAGGCAAGATCTTGATTTGAATTCTAGTTCTGCCATGGTGTATCTGTGCAACCCTGGGCAAGTCAATTGACCTCACCGAGCCTCAGTCGTCCTCATCTGGAAAGTAGGGGTGACCCTCAGGGACTGCAGGGCTTCCTGTGACGATTTGAGAAAATGTATGCAAGGTACATGGCATAGAAGGAGGGCTCATTAAAATATATAGTCAGGCTGGGCACAGTGGCTCACGCCTGTAATCCCAGCACTTTGGGAGGCCAAGACAGGAGGATCACCTTCGGTTGGGAGTTCAAGACCAGCCTAACCAACATGGAGAAACCCCATCTCTACTAAAAATACAAAAGTAGCCAGATGTGGTGGCACATGCCTGTAATCCCAGCTACTTGTACTCGGGAGGCTAAGGAAGGAGAATCGCTTGAACTTGGGAGGCAGAGGTTGCAGTGAGCCAAGATCCTGCCATTGCACTCCAGCCTAGAAAACAGAAGCTAAACTCCGTCTCAAAAAAAATAATAATAATTAGCCAGGAGTGTTGGTAATCCCAGCTACTCAGGAGGCTGAGGCAGGAGAATCGCTTGAACCCGAGAGGCATAGGTTGCAGTGAGCCGAGATCGCGCCATTGAACTCCAGTCTGGGCAACAAGAATGAAATTCTGTCTAAAAATTGCAATATAGGCCGGGCGCAGTGGCTCACGCCTATAATCCCAGCACTTTGGGAGGCCGAGGAGGATGGATCACGAGGTCAAGAAATCGAGACCATCCTGGCCAACTTAGTGAAACCCCGACTCTACTAAAATACAAAAATTAGCTTGGTGTGGTGGCGCATGCCTGTAGTCCTAGCTACTCGGGAGTCTGAGGCAGGAGAATTGCTTGAACCCAGGAGGTGGAGGTTGCAATGAGCTGAGATCACACCACTGCACTCCAACCTGGCACCTGGTGACAGAGGGAGACTGCCTCAAAAAAGAAAAAAAAAAAAGGCAATATATATGTATAGCTGGGTGCAGTGGTTCATGCCTGTAATCCCAGCACTTTGGGAAGCTGAAGTGGAAGGATCCTTTGAGCCCAGGAGTTCAAGAGCAGCCTCAGAAACATAGTGAACCCCATCTCTACAAAAAAGAGAGAAAGAAAGAAGAGAGAGAGAGAGAGAGAGAAAGAAAAAAGATAGATAGATAGATAGATAGATAGATAGGCCAGGCATGTTGGCTAATTTTTGTGTGCATCTATGGTCCAGCTGCTTGAGAAGCTGAACTGAAAGAATCTTTTTTTTTTTTTTAAAAAAAATATATATATATATATATATAATTGCACTTTAGGTTCTGGGGTACATGTGAAGAACATGCAGGATTGTTGCATGGGTACATACATGACAATGGGGTTTGCTGCCTCCATCCCCATCACCTATATCTGGCATTACTCCCCATGTTATCCCTCCCCAGCTCCCTGCCCCTCGCTGTCCCTTCCTTAGTCCCCCCCAACGGACCCCAGTGTGTGATGCTCCCCTCCCTGTGTCCATGTGTTTTCATGTACAGCACCCCCCAGTCACTGAGAACATGCAGTGTTTGATTTTCTGTTCTTGTGTCAGTTTGCTGAGACTGATGGTTTCCAGGTTGACCCATGTCCCTACAAAGGACATGAACTCATCATTTTTTATGACTGCATAGTATTCCATGGTGTATATGTGCCACATTTTCCCTGTCCAGTCTATCACTGATGGGCATTTGGGTTGGTTCCAGGTCTTTGCTATTGTAAACAGTGCCACAATGAACATATGTGTTCATGTGTCTTTATAATAGAATGATTTATAATCCTTTGGATATACACCCAGTAATGGGATTGCTGGGTCAAATGGAATTTCTATTTCTTTTTTTTTTTTTTTGGCGGGGTTTCGCTCTTGTTACCCAGGCTGGAGTGCAATGGCTCGATCTTGGCTCACCGCAACCTCCGCCTCCTGGGTTCAGGCAATTCTCCTGCCTCAGCCTCCTGAGTAGCTGGGATTACAGGCACGCACAACAAACCCAACCAAATGTTTTGTATTTTTAGTAGAGACGGGGTTTCACCATGTTGACCAGGATGGTCTCTATCTCTTGACCTCGTGATCCACCCGCCTCGGCCTCCCAAAGTGCTGGGATTACAGGCTTAAGCCACTGCGCCCGGCCTGGAATTTCTATTTCTAGGTCCTTGAGGAATCTCCACACTGTCTTCCACAATGGTTGAACAAATTTACACTCCCACCAATAGTGTAAAAGTGTTCCTATTTCTCCACATCCTCTCCAGCATCTGTTGTCTCCAGATTTTTTAATAATCGCCATTCTAACTGGCATGAGATGGTATCTCAATGTGGTTTTGATTTGCATTTCTCTAAAGACCAGTGATGATTAGCATTTTTTCATATGTTTGTTGGCCTCGTATACGTCTTCTTTTGAAAAGTGTCTATTCATATCCTTAGCCCACTTTTGAATGGGTTTGTTTGTTTTTTTCGTGTAAATCTGTTTTAGTTCCTTGTAGATTATGGATATTAGCCCTTTGTCAGATGGGTAAATTGCAAAAATTTTTTCACATTCTGTTGATTGCCAGTTCACGCTAATGATAGTTTCTTTTGCTGTACAGAAGCTCTGGAGTTTAATTAGATCCCATTTGTCTCTTTTGGCTTTTGTTGACAATGCTTTTGGTGTTTTAGTCATGAAGTCCTTGCCTACGCCCATGTCCTGAATGGTTTTGCCTAGGTTTTCTTCTAGGGTTTTTACAGTGTTAGGTCTTATGTTTAAGTCTTTAATCCATCTGGAGTTAATTTTAGTGTAAGCTGTCAGGAAGGGGTCCAGTTTCTGCTTTCTGCACATGGCTAGCCAGTTTTCCCAACAGCATCTATTAAACACGGAATCCTTTCCCCATTGCTTCTTTTTGTCAGGTTTGTCAAAGATCAGATGGTTGTAGATGTGTGGTGTTGCCTCTGAGGCCTCTGTTCCATTGGTCTATATCTCTGTTTTGGTACCAGCACCATGCTGTTTTGATTACTGTAGCCTTGTAGTATAGTTTGAAGTCAGATAGCGTGATGCCTCCTGCTTTGTTCATTTTGCTTAGAATTGACTTGGCTATGCTGGCTCTCTTTTGGTTCCATATGAAGTTTAAGGTGGCTTTTTTCCAGTTCTGTGAAGAGGGTCATAGGTAGCTTGATAGAGATGGCGCTGAATCTATAAATTACTTTGGGCAGTATGGCCATTTTTGCAATATTGATTCTTCCTAACCATGAGCATGGAATGTTTCTCCATCTGTTTATGTCCTCTCTTATTTCCTTAAGCAGTGGTTTGTAGTTCTCCTTGAAGAGGTCCTTTACATCCTTTGTTAGTTGTATTCCTAGGCATTTTATTCTCTTTGTAGCAATTGTGAATGGTAGTTCACTCATGATTTGGCTCTCTTTAAGGCTATTATTGGTGTATAGGAATGCTTGTGATTTCTGTACATTGATTTTTGTATCCTGAGACTTTGCGGAAGTTGCTTATCAGTTTCAGGAGATTTTGGGCTGAGACGATGGGGTTTTCTAAATATACATCATGTCATTTGCAAATAGAGACAATTTGACTTCCTCCTTTCCTAATTGAATACCCTTTATTTCTTTTTCTTGCCTGATTGCTTGGGCTAGAACTTCCAATACTATATTGAATAGGAGTGGTGAGAGAGGGCATCCTTGGCTAATGCCAGATTTCAAAGGAAATGCTTCCAGTGAAGAATCTCTTGAGCCCAGGGGTTTAAGACTTCAATGAGCTGTGATTGTACCATTCCACTCCAGCCTGGGCAAAAGAGACGCCGTCTCAAAAAAAACAAAAACAAAAAAAACAATTATAGGCCATGCATGGTGGCTCACGCCTGTAGTCCTTGCACTTTAGGAGGCCGAGGTGAGCAGATTGCTTGAGTTCAGGAGTTCAAGACCAGCCTGGGCAACATGGTGAAACCCTGTTTCTACAAAAAAATACAAAAATTAGGCTGGGTGTGGTGGCTTACACCTGTAATCCCTGCACTTTGGGAGGCTGAGGCAGGTGGATCATTTGAGGTCAGGAGTTTGTGACCAGGCTCCCAACATGGTAAAACGCTATCTTTACTAAAAATACAAAAATTAGCTGGGCGTGGTGGCATGCACCTGTAATCCCAGATACTCAGGAGGCTGAGGCAGGATAATTGCCTGAACCTGGGAGGCAGAGGTTACAGTGAGCCGAGATTGCACCACTGTACTCCAGCCTGGGCGACAGAGCAAGACTCCGTCTCAAAATAAATAAATAAATAAATAACCAGACCGGGTGCAGTGGCTCATGCCTGTAATCCCAGTACATTGGGAGGCCAAGGTGGGCAGATCACAAGATCAGGAGTTTGAGACCAGCCTGGCCAACATAGTGAAACCCCATCTCTACTAAAAATACAAAAATTAGCCAGGCACAGTGGAATGCACTTGTAGTTCCAGCTACTCAGGAGGCTGAGGTGGGAGGATTGCTTGACCCCTGGGGGCGGAGGTTGCAATGAGCCGAGATTGTGATCAATTGACAGATAGACAGACAGACAGATGGACAGATAATAGATAACACCACAGGCTAGGCATGGTGGCTCATGCCTGTAATCCCAGCTACTTAGACGTCTGAAGAGGGAGGAGCAGTTGAGCCCAGGAGCTCGAGGCTGCAGGGAGCCATGATCGTGCCACAGCACTCCAGCCTGGATGACAGAGCAAGATCTCATCTCTAAGTATATACATATCTAACGACTATTAATGAATGTCACAATGCATATGTGTATAGGAACTGTGCTTTACACAGATCTCATTTAATCACCTCAGCAGCCCTATATAGAGGTGCTGCTGTTTTTGTTAGGTTCTATTAAGATGAGAAGCTGGAAGCTTGGTGGGGTTGAATCCCTTGCACAAGGATGTCAGGCTAGTGACTGGCAGAAGCAGAACTTAGGCCTGGCAATGGGACTTGGTGTATTCGTGGTGGAGGCTCAGAGAGGTTGTGAAATTTGGCCAAGGTCACACAGCCAGTCTATGTGAGAAGAAAGGGCTTGGACCCTTAGCTGTCTGGTTCCAACTCATCTGCTGTGCCCTCAGCTTTTTCTGGTGTGTAGATAGAGGGTGGGGCTGGCATTGCTCGGGACAGTCCCTAACCTGGGACAGGTAAGTAAAAGTACTAAATAATAAATGCTCTGGCACCCTGACCGGGATTCGACCCAGAGCCCGGGCGGGGGGAATCAGACTCTTCCCTGGGTATCATGTGGGAAACAGGCCACTTCTGGCAGCTTATTGTTTACTTATTCACAGCCTGCGATGGTATCACACCTGCACACCTCTGCAGGGCTGACACGTCGCTGCACCCAGGTGGAGAGGATGAGCGGAACGGCCTGCGGGCAGCAGAGCCTGGACAAACACAGACCGGTAAACTCCAGGCCAAGGGTCAATTGGGTGGCGGGTCTCTAAGGGCTGCATGGTGGGGAGACTTGCCTGGGGAGACAGTCTGAGGGGAGGAAAGACGGTGGCCAAAGTCACAGAGGCCTGGATGGGCCCTCGTATACCCCTGTCCTGCACTGCCCCTCCACGCATGGGCTGCCTAATGCTTTCTGTTTTGTTTCTGTTTTGTTTTTGAGACTGGGTCTCAAAAACAAAAAGTAGGGATGATCCTCAGGGACTGGCAGGGCTTCCTGTGATGATTTGAGAAAATATATGCAAGGTACATGGCATAGAATGAGGGCTCATTAAAAAATATAGCCAGGTGAAGTGGTTCATGCCTGTAGTCCCAGCACTTTAAGAAGCTGAGGTGGAAGAATTGCTTGAGGCCAGGAGTTCAAAACCTGCCCCACAAACATAGTGAACACCATTTCTAATATACATATATATAAAATAAATAAGAAAAATTGGCTGGGTGTGGTGGCTTATGCCGGTAATCCCAGCACTTTGGGAGGTTGAGGTGGGTGGATCACCTGAAGTCTGGAGTTCAAGACCAGCCTGGTCAACAAGGTAAAATCCCGTCTCTACTAAAAATATAAAATATTAGCTGGGCATGGAGGCAGGTGCCTGTAATCCAGCTACTCAGGAGGCTGAGGTAGAAGAATTGCTTGAACCTGGGAGGCAGAGGTTGCAGTGAGCCGAGATCGCGCCATTGCACTCCAGCCTGGGCAACAAGAGCAAGACTCCATCTCAAAAGCAGAAAAGAAAAATTAGCCAGGCATGTTGTCTAATTTTTGTGTGCATCTATGGCCCAGGTACTTGGAAGATGAGGTGGAAGAATCTCTTGAGCCCAGGCTGGAGTGCAGTGGCATGATCATGGCTCACTGTGGCCTCCACCTCCCTAGCTCAGGCGATTCTCCCACCTGAGCCTCCTAAGTAGCTGGGACTACAGGCACACGGCACCATGTGTACCTAATTCTTTTGACTTTGTAGAGAGGAGGCCTCACTGTGTTGCTCAGGCTGCCCCCGTACTTTCCAGCTGCACACCCAGGCCAGGACAGGCTGGTGTGTCTCCCTTCCTTTGCTGGGATGTCCAGAACACCCACTGACCACCCAGACAAGGGTTCAGAGTGTGGAGGGCATCCCATCTTGGGTTTATTTTAGGTGGTGTGTCAACAAGAAAACACATACCACATACACAAACATACACACTACATACACACACACACACACACCCCATACACACACCACACATAAACACACACATACACACCACACACACAAACACACACCACACAAACACACCATACACACCCACACATCACACACACCTGCACACCACACACCCCCATACACCACACACACACACCACACACACATCACACATCACATGCCACACATACCACACACACACAGCACACATACAAACATACACACACACCACACACACACACACCACACCTGCACACAACACACCCCCACACACCACACACACAGCCGCCACACACATCACACATCTCACCCCACACACACCACACACACAGCCCCCACACACATCACACATCACACCCCACACGCACCACGCGCACACACGCACAAACACACACACACACACACCCTGAACGCTATTCTCTTTCTCTTTCCAATTCTCTTTCAACACTTGTGATTACTGCAGGATGAAGGTCTCAATTTGCTGCCAGAGATCCTTTAACATCTTTCTATCCAAGCTTATATTTTTGTTATTTCCTTTTTTTTAGCAAGGAGAGAGCCGGCCTCCAGTTCAGAATGAGCAGCGGCCGATAGAATCTAGCTAGAATGTTATAACATGTGTTTTCATTTTATATATTTTTTGTTACCTTCTATTTACCACAGGTGATACTGTTTTTCTATTTTCCACAGTGATAAAAAATTTCCTTTTAAGGTACAATTTCCTTAAAAAGGTACACCTTTTTAAGGTGGCTGGACACAGTGGCTCATGCTTGTAATCCCAGCAGTTTGGGAGGCCAAGGCGGGAGGATTACCTGAGGTCAGGAGGTCGAGACCAGTCTGGCCAACATGGTATAACCCTGTCTGTAGTAAAAAAAAAAAAAGAAATACAAAAAATTAGCCAGGCATGGTGGTGGGCACCTGTAACCCCAGCTATTCGGGAGGCTGAGGCAGGAGAATTATTTGAACCCATGAGGCAGAGGTTGCAGTGAGCCGAGATTGCACCATTGCACTCCAGTCTGGGCAACAAGAGTGAAACTCCATCTAAAATAAAATAAAAATAAAGTACATGGTTAATTTAGTGTGATGGCTCACGCCTATAATTCCAGCACTCTGGGAGGCTAGGGCAGGCAGATCACTTGAAGTCAGGAGTTTGAGACCAGCCTGGCCAACATGGTGAAACTCCATCTCTACTAAAAATACAAAAATTAGCCAGGTGTGGTGGTGCACACTTGTAGTCCCAGCTACTCAGGAGGCTGAGGCAGGAGAATCACTTGAACTTGGGAGGCGGAGGTTGCAGTGAGCTGAGATCATACCATTGCACTTTAGCCTGGGAGACAGAGTGAGACTCTGTCTAAAAGAGGACATGGTTAGCTTATGCTAACCATGGTGGCTCATGCCTGTAATCCCAGCACTTTCGGAGGCCGAGGTGGGAGGATTGGGCAGATCGCTTGAGCTCAGGAGTTTGAGGAATTTGAGACCAGCATGAGCAACATGGAGAAACCCTGTCTCTACCAAAAATACAAAAAAATCAGCTGTGCATGGTGGTAGCGTGCCTGTGGTCTCAGCTGCTCCAGGGACTGAGGCAGGAGGATTGCTTGAGCCTGGGAAACAGAGGCTGCAGGGAGCCAGGACTGCACCACTGCATTTCAGTCTGGGCAACAGCATGAGACCCCCATCTCAAAAAATAGTACATGATAAAAACAAGAACAAAAACAAAAACACCTGTACTCTGAAAACCAGATGACTTTGTTCAGATCCCCGCTTGGACCACTTACTACCTGCATGACCTTGAGCAAGTCATACAACCTGTCTGTGCCTCAATTTCCTCATCCAGTGACTGAGAGTGTGTCTCCCCTGGCACAGTGACTTGTGCCTACAATCCCAGCACTTCGGGAGGTCAGGGTAGGAGAATGGCTGGCTAGAGGCCAGGAGTTTGAGATCAGCCTAGGCAACAAGTGGAGACCCCCATCTGTACAAAAACTTAAAAATTAGCTGGGCCGGGAGCGGTGGCTCACACCTGTAATCCCAGCACTTTGGGAGGCCGAGGCGGGTGGATCACGAAGTGAAGAGATCAAGACCATCCTGGTCAACATGGTGAAACCCCGTCTCTACTAAAAATACAAAAAATAAGCTGGGCATGGTGGCGCGTGCCTGTAATCCCAGCTACTCAGGAGGCTGAGGCAGGAGAATTGCCTGAACCCAGGAGGCGGAGGTTGCAGTGAGCCGAGATCGCGCCATTGCACTCCAGCCTGGGTAACAAGAGCGAAACTCCGTCTCAAAAAAAAAAAAAAAATTAGCTGGCAGTGATGAGCCTGAGAGCCTGTAGTCCCAACCACTTGGGAGGCTGAGGCAGAAGGATCACTTGAACGCAGGAGTTTGAGGTTACAGTGAGCTGATCATGCCAGTGTACTCCCTCCACATGGACAAAATGAGAGACACTGTCTCAAAAAACAAAACAAAATCCCCAGTATGCCTGTCTTAAGATTATTGTTAAGATTATATTAGTTAATATATGTAAAGGGCTTAGATTGTTGGTGGATATCCAGTAAATGCTCTATAAATGTTTGCATTTTTTTTGGAGACTGAGTTTCACTCTGTCACCCAGGTTAGAGTGAATGGCGCAATCTCAGCTTGCTGCAACCTCCACCTCCTGGATTCAAGCAATTCTCCTGCCTCAGCCTCCTGGGTAGTTGGGACTACAGGTGCGCGCCACCACACCTGGCTAATTTTTTGTATTTTTAGTAGAGATGGGGTTTTGCCATGCTGCCCAGGCTGGTCTCAAACTTCTGAGCTCAGGCAATTCACCCACCTTGGCTTCCCAAAGTGCTAGGATTACAGGCATGAGCCACCACGCCTAGCCTACTTTTTTGTATTTTTAGTAGAGACGGCATTTCACCATGTTAGCCAGACTGGTCTCTAACTCCTGACCTCAGATGGTCCAGCTGCCTCGGCCTCCCAAAGTGCTGGGACAGGCATGAGCCACTGTGCCTGGCCAAATGCTTGCTCTTATTAAGTCAAATAGAGAAACAAAACAAAGCACCCATAACTGAGGTTTTTTTTTTTTTACATGGGGAAACAAAGATTTGGAGAAGATAGAGGCTGAGTTAGGATGTTGGTAAGTTTCTGGATTCCTAGTGTAATTGCCAGCCGTTTCAATCTTTAATAACGAATATAACCTCTCAGCCTCCACTTACTCACCTGCAAAATGGGACTAATCCTATCTCATTGGATGTTGGGATTGGTCTGTATAAAGGTGGCTGAGAGGCTGGGCGCGGTGGCTCACGCCTGTAATCCCAGCACTTTGGGAGGCCCAGGCAGGTGGATCGCTTGAGGTCAGGAGTTCCAGACCAGCCTGGCCAACATGGTGAAACTCCATCTCTACTAAAAATACAAAAATCAGCTAAGTGTGGTGGTGGGTGCCTATAATCCCAGCTACTCAGTCGGCTGAGACAGGAGAATTGGTTGAACCCGGGGGTCGGAGGTTGCAGTGAGCCGAGATTGCACCACTGCACTCTAGCCTGGGCAAAAGAGCAAAACTCCATGTCTATCTATCTATCTATCTATCTATCTATCATCTATCTATGAAATAAAGGCAGCTCAGAAAATGAGCGTTAGGATGATGATGCCTTTTCAACTTGGATAATATCACCCCCAAGGGGGCAAAAAACTTACTTTTTTTAATATCAAAAAGACATACGTAAATAGGCATATCGTATATCTGTTATTAAACTTTCATGATAGGCAGCGATTAGGCAAAAAAAAGTCTAAAAAGGGCCCTTAGGGGAACAATAATGAAGGAAAAGTTGAGAAACACTCCTCTCCACACCAAGGTTTTCCCACTTGGCTTGTTAGCCACTAGTGGCTTGTGAAATTGGGTTCATGGGTTATGATCAGCATTTGGGGGAAAAAGGATCTGGAAAATGCCACAGGGCACTGCATATAATGAGTCAGAACGTGTTGTGCAAATGTTTTCCATTCCACGTGTGGGTGCGTGAAAGGCAGTCACAAAAGATATCTCTGCTGGGCACGGTGGCTCACGGGTAATCCCAACAGTTTGGGAGGCCGAGACGGGCGGATCACTTGAGGTCAGGACTTCAGACCAGCCTGGGCAACATGGCGAAACCCCATCTCTACTAAAAATACAAAAACTAGCCTGGCATGGTGTCATGTGCTTGTAGTCCCAGCCACGGGGGAGGCTGGGGCAAAAGAATTGCTTGAGCCCAGGAGGCAGAGGTTGCAGTGAGCGGAGATCGCGCCGCTGCACTCCAGTTTGGGCGACAGAACGAAATTCCGTCTCGAACATAGATAAATAAATAAATAAATATCTCTTGTGGATCACTGTTTTTTAAAAAAAGTTTAAAGCCATTGCTCAAACCCACAGTTTTTTTCTCTCACATTTTCTCTCTCAGACAAGCCTGTGCAGCTTTGGACCATTTTGCTCGAAACAAAGAAATCGACAACGAGAGGAAAAAATATAGGACAGAGCCCAGATTCCAATGAGACTCGGGCTGACCCTCACCAGCTCATGGCCCGGAAACTTCCTTCCTTCCACATTTTCTTGTCCAGGTGAGCATTGGTGCAGAGGAAAACAACGATCCCTGGCTGTATGCGGTGACTCACGCTTGTGATCCCAGCACTTTGGGAGGTGGAGGCAGGAGGATCGCTGATCCCAGGAGTTTAAGACCAGCCTGGGCAGCATAGCAAGACTCCATCTCTAGAAAGAATCCCCCAATTAGCCAGGTGTGGTGGTGCACACGTGTAGTCCCAGCTACTCGGGAGGCTGAGATACGAGGATCCCTTGAGCCGGGGAGGTGGAGGCTGCAGTGAGCTGTGATTGTGCCACTGCACTTTAGCCTGGATGACAGAGTGAGACCCTGTCTCAAAATTTAAAAAAAGGGGGGGAGAAAATGACCCCCCAGCGGGGTGCTACTCCTCCTCACCCCTTCCTCTGCCTCTTCTCCTCTCATTCCTTCTCTTCCCCTTTTCCCTCTCCCCTCTTCTCTTCTATCCCAATCCCTGGCCTTCCCTCTTTGCCTCCTTTCCTTCAGACTTGGAAGCCAGCAGTCACATTGACCGAGTTTGTCATGTACTGTATGGTCTGGGGCACGCCATTCAACTTCTCTGAGACTCAGATTTCCCAGCCGTAAAATGGGGGAAGTTATTTGTAAGGTTGAACAGACAATTAAATGGGCGCATGTGTGTAAACTATTTTAGCCTGGCACCTGGTATACGGTGGGTGCTCGGAGTGACAGTAGTTGGCTACCAACTGCTGTGTGAAGTACTGGAGTGTCTATGCATTAGCATGATTTAGTCCTTACAGTGAGCTATGCAGGAGCTGGGAAAATATCAGGACAGGCCGCCTGGTTTCAGATCCCAGCTCAGGATCTGTTCGTGTCTTTTTTTTTTTTTACCATCTGTCTTGCTCTGTTGCCCAGGCTAGAGTGCAGTGGCATGATCTCGGTTCACTGCAACCTCTGCCTCCTGGGTTCAAGCGACCATCCTGCCTCAGCCTCCTGAGTAACTGGGATTATAGACGTGCACCACCACACCCAGCTAATTTTTGTATTTTTAGTGGAGACGGGATTTCGCCATGTTGGCCAGGCAGGTCTTGAACTCCTGACCTCAAGTGATCCACCCACCTCGGCCTCCCAAAGTGCTGGGATTACAGGCATGAGCCACAGAGCCTGACTGGAAATAGAGTTTTTTAAATAGGCACAGTTAGTCTCCAGGAAAATAAGGCAGAAAGTGAGAGTGGATGCTGGTTAGCCTTCTAGAAGCCTCATTGTCAATAACCTTATCTCCCTCTTGTGGGTTTTTTTTCTGAGATGGAGTCTTGCTCTGTCACCAGGCTGGAGTGCAGTGGTGTGATCTCGGCTCACTGCAGCCTCCACCTCCCAGGTTCAATCAATTCTCCCACCTCAGATTCCCAAATAGCTGGGATTACATAGGCACACCACCACACCTGGCTAATTTTTGTATTTTCAGTAGAGACAGGGTTTCACCATGTTGGCCAGGCTGGTCTCAAACTCCTGATCTCAGGTGATCCACCCTTCTCAGCCTCCCAAAGTGCAGATCACAGGAGTGAGCCACCATGCCCAGCCACTTGTGGTTTAACTTTTTATTTTCAGAGGCCCACCCAGAGGGAAGAAAATAAAGCTGGTGAAGAAATGAACACTGGCCAGGCATGGTGGCTCATGCCTGTAATCCCTGCACTTTAGGAGGCTGAGGTAGGGGGATTGCTTGAGGCCAGGAGTTCAAGACCAGCCTGGGCAACATAGCAAGACCCCATCTCTATAAAAAATACAAAGATGCCTTTCCACAGAACATAGCTACTTTTTTTTAAAATACAAAAATTAGCTCAGTGTGGTGTCCACTCTGTAGTCCCAGCTAATCTGGAGGCTGAGGCAGAGGCTGAGGAGGATTGCTTGAGTCCAGAAGTTACAGTCTGCAATGAGGTAGGATCATACCATTGTATTCCAGCCTGGGCAACGGGGTGAGACCCTGTTTCAAAAAAATAAGAGGAAGAAGAAGAAGGATAGGTTCTGAGAATATGAAGGAGGATGTCTAAATTGTATTCAGTGGTGTTTTTTCTCTCCTTTTTAAAAAAGCCTTTCAGTTTCTGAGGAAAATGAGTTTGTGCTTTCTATATCTGCCTGACAATATAGAGACACGTAAATTCAGAGATGATTGAAAAAAATTCTGGCCAGGCACAGTGTCTCACACTTGTAACCCCAGCACTTTGGGAGGCTGAGGCAGGCAGATCACCTGAGGTTGGGAGTTCGAGACTAGCCTGACCAACATGAAGAAACCCCATCTCTACTAAAAATACAAAATTAGCCGAGTGTGGTAGCTCATGTCTATAATCCCAGCTACTCGGGAGGCTGAGGCAGAAGAATCGCTTGAACCTGGAGACGTAGGTTGTGGTGAGCTGAAATTGCACCATTACACTCCAGCCTGGGCAAAAAAAAGTGAAACTTAGTCTCAAAAAAAAAAAAAAAATTCTTATTCACTTCCTGACTGTTTAACCTTGGACAAGGTATCAAACCTTTCTGTGCCTGTGTTTTCTGATCTGTGAAATAGAGGTACAGTAATAATCCCTACCCACAAGGCTGCTTTGGAGAAATAACTTGATGTTTTTAATTAATTTATTTAGAGACAGAATCGCGCTCTGTGGCCCAAGGCTCACTGTAGCCTCAGCTTCCTGGCCTCAAGTGATCCTCCTGCCTCGGCCTCCCAAAGTGCTGGTACTACAGGTGTGCATAACCACACTGGGACTTTTTTTTCTTTTAGAGACAGAGAATGCAAATCAATGTCTGACCTGTAGTGTAAGCAGCATTTAATGATCTGACACTATTATTAACCCAACCTCAGATGAAGAAATTGAGTCTCATAAAGGCTTTTTGTTCACCAACATTCAAAGAAAAGAAGAGCCTACATTTAACGTTTTAAAAACTGCAGTTCACTTAAGGTGCACACAGAGGGTGCCTGGAGAACATTTACATATGCATACACTGGTGATCAATATAAGGATATTTCCAACACTTCAGAGGCTTCCCTGGGGTCTCCAACAAGTCAATACCTTCCCCCAAGTTAAACACTGTTCTGATTTTTCCTAACAGATGTTTTGCTCTTCTAAATTTGATGTAAACAGAGCCATACGGTGTGTTTCTTTATTTGTTTCTTTATTTCAGCAATAGGGAAAGGAAATGTTTCTTTGATTATCTGTGGACTCTGAATTTGAAGTCCATGTACTACCACGGTAGAAATTGTCTTCTTTGCCAGGTGCAGTGGCTTATGTCTATAATCTCAGCACTTTGGGAGGCCAAGGCGAGTGGATCACGAGGTCAAGAGATCAAGACTATCCTGGTCAACATGGTGAAACCTCATCTCTACTAAAAATACAAAAATTAGCTGGGGCATGGTGGCACGAGCCTGTAGTCCCAGCTACTCGGGAGGCTGAGACAGGAGAATTGCTTGAACCCAGGAGGCAGAGGTTACGGTGAGCCGAGATCGCGCCATTGCACTCCAGCCTGGGTAACAAGAGTGAAACCTCATCTCAAAAAAAAAAAAAAAAAAAAAAAAAGAAAAAAAAAGAAAGAAAGAAGGAAAGAGAGAGAGAAAGAAAAAAAAAAAAAAAAAAAAAAAAAAAGAAAGAAAAGAAAAGAAAGAAATTGCCTTCTTTACCTTTTGTTCTACACTGCTTTTTAAGTCAATAACTACTTAGGGCTGGGCGAGGTGGCTCACGCCTATAATCTCAGCACTTTGGGAGGCCAAGGCAGATGGATCACAAGGTCAAGAGATTGAGACCATCTTGGCTAACATAGTGAAACCCCGTCTCCACTAAAATATAAAAATTAGCTGGGTGTGGTGGCGCACGCCTGTAGTCCCAGCTACTTGGGAGGCTGAGGCAGGAGAATTGCTTGAACCCAGGATGGAGAAGAGCTGAGATCGTGTCATTGCACTCCAGCCTGGCGCCTGGTGACAGAGCAAGACTCTGTCTCAAAAACAAAAACACAACTACTACTGAGGACTGCTTTTTGGTGGGGGCAGGGTCTTGCTCTGTTGCTCAGGCTGGAGTGCAGTGGTGTGATCATAGCTCACTACAGCCTTGAACTCCTGGGCTCAAGCAATTCTTTCCATTCTTTTGCCTCATCCTTCCAAGTAGCTAGGACTACAGGCATGTGCCATTGCGCTGGACTATTTTATTATTATTCTTATTTTTTGTAGAGACGGGGGATTCCACCATGTTGCCCAAACTGGTCTTGAACTCCTTGCCTCAAGTGATCCTCCCGCCTCGGCCTCCCAAAGTGCTGGGATTCCAGGCCTGAACCACCGCACCTGCTCTTTTTTGACTGAGTCTCACTTGTGGCCCAGGCAGAGGGCAGTGGCAAAATCTCAGCTCACTGCAACCTCTGCCTCCCAGGTTCAAGTGATTCTTTGGTCTCAGCCTCCCCAGTAGCGGGGACTACAGGGGCCCGACACCATGCCCGGGTAATTTTTGTATTTTTAGTGGAGACAGGATTTCACCATATTAGCTAGGCTGGTCTCAAACTCCTGACCTCGTGATCCACCCGCCCCGGCCTTCCAAAATGCTGGAATTACGAGCATGAGTCACTATGACCGGCGGCTTTTTTTTTTAAGACGGAGTCTCTGTCGCCCAGGCTGGAGTGCAAGGCGCGATCTCAGCTCACTGCAACCTGTGCCTCCCAGGGTCAAGGGATTCTTCTGCCTCAGCCTCCCGAGTAGCTGAGATTACAGGCACCCAACACCACGTCCGGCTAATTTTTTGTGTTTTTAGTAGAGATGGGGTTTCCCTATGTTGGCCCAGATGGCCTCAAACTCCTGACCTCAAGTGATCCGCCCGACCTCAGCCTCCCAAAATGTTGCGATTAGACTTGAGCCACCACGCCCGGCCTTGCACCTCCTCTTAATTCCACTGTTTCCTTTTCCTTCTTTGAGCACTGTCCCTGAAATGTAGCTGTCCATCAAGTCATCAATGGATTCTAATTGGCCAATTCGAGGCAAGGCTTGCTGGAACCGCCCTCCAGCCCCCATAGGAAGCAAATGATAGGGCACATGCATCAACTGGCTGGCCAATGGGAGGCTGGCATCTTCCAGGCAGTCCACCAATGGGAGAGCATACTCCTGCCCTCCCCAACTGCCTCTGCAGAGCAGCCTCGTGCCTTTGCAGTTTGACACCTTCCTTTTATCCCAAGAAGGTCCCTTGGAAGTCACTTCAGGAAGGCAGGATGGCAGGGCCTGATTCCCTTCATCCTGCCTGTGCCTGCCCCATGCCCCTGCTCCTCAGAATGGATGGGAGGGGAGGTCTTTCTAAACAAAAATGATATCTATGTAAATATATGTAGTTTCAGGCTTGCGCCTGTTCTTTCTTTCTTTCTTCCTTCTTCTTCTTTTTAATGGAGCAACAATTGCTTTGGCTTTATTTTGTTTTTTCAAGAAATGTCATTTTAAAGTTCCAAGTATCTTGACAACCCCCTCCCTTTTACCAAGTTTTGGGTACTGAGGAGAAACCATCAACCTCCCTTTTTCTGTCTTCCAACCTGTCCCTCAGTGGTGAGGCCTGGGGAGAAGGGAGAGGTCACATAGGATGGGCGGCAGTCGGGGCATGCAGAAGATGGAATAGGGTGGAGTTTAAGAGTAGGAGGGGCCGGGTGCAGCAGCTCACACCTGTAATCCCAGCACTTTGGGAGGCTGAGGCGGGGGAATCACCTGAGGTCAGGAGTCCGAGACTAGCCTGGCCAACACGGTAAAGTCCTGTCTCTACTAAAAATACAAATATTAGCCAGGCATTGTGGCAGGACCCTGTAATCCCAACTCCTCGGGAGACTGAGGCAGGAGAATCACTTGAACCTGGGAGGTGGAGGTTGCAGTGAGCTGAGATTGAGTCACTGCATTCCAGCCTGGATGACAAAAGCAAGACTTCGTTTCCAAAAAAAAAAAAAAGATAAGAAATAGTCTAAATTGGGTGTAAAACAAGAAATTAGGATGTTGACTTGCCCCAGATGGGGAATATTAAAAGAGTAAAAAAGATGCAAAAGAGCTTAGAGAAGAGGTTTCCCTGGTGGCTTTCAATGGCCACAGATGGATGGGCATCTTGGGCCATTGCCTCACTGGGGGTGAAGAAGACTAGGGCGGTCTGAGGGTGTTGTGCTGAGGTATCTCATGGCCCTCTTCTCTTGCCTTCTTGGTTGCAGGCAGGCATGGCCCTGCTGTTCGCGGTGGGTTGCGTCTTCTTCCCGTTGTGCTTCACTGTCCTGCGCTGGGGCTTGCAGAACCACACTGGCCTGCAGATGGAGAGACAAGAGGCTGTCCTGGTGGCATCCAAGTAAGAGGACCAGGGTGAGGGTATCCTTCCTGGGGCCACGGCTGGTGGAACTGATCTCTCACTTTCAGGATGAGTTCGTGGTGAAAGCAGAAGCAGTGTGGGGTGGAGCTGGGATTTGAAGTCAAAAGACACCAGCAGGCGGGCGTGGTGGCTCACGCCTGTAACCCCAGCACTTTGGGAGGCTAAGGTGGGCCTGTCACCTGAGGTCAGGAGTTTGAGACCAGCCTGACCAACATGGTGAAACCCCATCTCTACTAAAAATACAAAAATTAGCTAAGTGTGGTGGCGGGCACCTGTAATCCCAGCTACTCCAGAGGCTGAGACAGGAGAATCACTTGAACTTGGCAGGTGGAGGTTGCAGTGAGTTGAGATTGTGCTACTGCACTCCAACCTAGGTGACAGAGTGAGACTCTGTCAAAAAAAAAAAAAAAAAGAACAACAGTGGAGTCTTTTGTGAGTCATTTAATTTCACTCCCTCACTGATTAATGAGCTCAATAATAACACCCACTTCCCTTTCTTCATGGCGATGTTGTGTGAAGATCATGTGAATCAGCGTCTGTAGAGCAGGGGTTGCAAGCTCCTGCAGATAATATGAGGGATGTGGGCTCTGCCGGGATGGCGTGGGCTGGAGGACTCACCTTCTCAGCTGAGGGCTAGAGTGGCTCCGTGCCAGCCTACTGATAATGTTATACGGTTGGAACATGGGCCAATGTTTTTGGAGTTGATTCTTTGTCATTGTTGTTGAGATAGGGTCTTGCTCTGTTGCTTATGCTGGAGTGCAGTAGCAGGATCATGAACTCACTGCAGCCTTGAACTCCTGGGCTCAAGCAATCCTCCTGCCATAGCTGGGACTGCAGGTAGGAACCACCACACCTGGCTAATTTTTTTTTTTTTTTTGAGATGGGGTCTCACTATGTTGCCCAAGCTGGTCTCGAACTCCTGGGCTCACATGATCCTCCCTTCTCAGCCTCCGAAGTGATGGGATTACAGGCATGAGCCACTGTGCCTGTCTTCTTCTGCTTCTTTTTTTTTTAGACAGGGTCTCACTCTGTCATCCAGGCTGAAGTGCAGTGACATGATCATGGCTCACTGCAGGCTTGACAACGTGACAAGTGATTCTCCCTCTTCAGCCTCCCGAGTTGCTGCGACTACAGGTGTGCACCACCATGCCCGGCTAATTTTTGGATTTTTGGTAGAGACGGGGTTTCTCCATGTTGCCCAGGCTGATCTCAAACTCCTGGTCTCAAGTGATCCTCCTTCCTTAGCCTCCTGAGTAGCTGAGGCTGCAGGTGCATGTCATTGTGGCTGGTTCTCTTCCAATTCTTTTTTTATTTTTATTTTTTTGAGACAGTTTTTTTTGCTCTTGTTGTCCAGGCTGGAGTGCAATGGCACAATCTCAGCTCACTGAAACCTTTGCCTCCTGGGTTCAAGTGATTCTCTTGCCTCAGCCTCCCGAGTAGCTGGGATTACAGGCATGTGCCACCACGCCCAGCTAATTTTGTATTTTTTCTTTTAGTAGAGTTGGGGTTTCTCCGTGTTGGCCAGGCCGGTCTCGAACTCCTGACCTCAGGTGATCTGCCCACCTCGGCCTCCCAAAGTGCTGAGGTTACAAGCCTGAGTCACTACGCCCAGGCTCTCCCAATTCTTAAACACTAATAAGTAACTTAGAATTTATTTAAGAACTGCTTTACTGACAGCTACATACTGGCCAAACAAAACATGTCTGTGGGCTGGGCTGGGCCCTTGGGCTGCAGATCTATAGCCTGTGTGTGGCAAAGCTTACCACAAATGTGCATTGTCCCCAAGCCATTGGAAAGGGAGGGAGTACACAGAACACAGATTTTACTAGGGTGTCTACTTGGATTCCCTGGCAAACAAACAAAAAAACCCATCTCTACTCATCCAAAGTGAAACCACAGTTCCGTGACCAGCCTTGTAGTCCTCAATCGAGTAGTGACAGTGATCGTCCATCACCAGCCTCCTTGACCTCAGTCTTTTTTGCAGTTTTGATCATGTGTGGCTTTGGAGTCCATGGGTTTGAAATCCAACTTTCATCCAGGGGTGGTGACTCCCACCTGTAATCTCAGCATGTTGGGAGGTGGAGGCAGGTGGATTGCTTGAGCCCAGGAGTTTGAGACCAGCCTGGGCAACTTGGTGAAACCCCATCTCTACGAAAAACACAAAAATTAGCCGGGCATGGTGGTGTGCACCTGTAGTCCCAGCTACTCGGGAGGCTGAGGTAGGAGGATCACTTGAGCCCGGGAAGGTTGAGGTTGCAGTGGGCCATGATCATGCCACTGCACTGCAGCCTGGGGGACAGAATGAGACCCTGACCAAAAGAAAAAAAAAACCCCACAAAATTTCTAAACCTGTTTCTTCTATAAAACAGGGATACCACCATGTAGGAAGATTAAGAATCAGTAGAAAGCACCTGGTACTGTCCCTAGCATGTAGTGAAAACTCAGGGAGCTGGATACCCTTTCCCCCTCCGGTGAAGCGCTGAGGTCAGGAGCCAGGTCCACTATTGTCTCTAAACCCGCTCTAAATCGGCTTAAGGTGAGACTTCCTGGGGCTTTCCTATAGACTGCCGCTAGAGGACAGCACAAAACAGCAAATCCCAGTCCCCGGCCTTTCTTGGGGAAGGCGAGGAGTGGGCTCTGGGCAGAGAAAGGTAAAGCACAGAGTTGATAATTGAGCTTGGAGGCCCATGGAGTTTGCAGAGCAGGCCCTTGCCATGCTGAAGTTCACAGGACAGTTGGGATCAGGACAAGAGGGCAGAAGTCCAAGGCGGCAGCGCCTCTGGCTCGGGCCCCACAGCAGGACCCTGACCCGGTCCCCAGGCCTCATTTTCTTTATGGGGCAGTGAGGGGCTTGCACCAGCCCACGCTGGGATCCTTTCCCACTCTGAAACTAGGCTCCCTGTGGACGTTGCAGAGGAAGGGGCGTTAGAGGGTTGGAAATTTAGGGGAGGCCAGGAGGGGCGGGCAGCTTGAAGAACAGGGCCAGGAGTCCTGGGGCTCCCTGGAACTTCCTGAGAGGCAGCCTCCCCCATTCCCCAGCACTTCTTCCATTCTCACTGCCGCTCACTGCAATGAGAGGAGCCTCGGGGCCGCTGCTGGCCCTGTGGGAAGGACAGGCGCAGCGCCCTGGGAGCTTCTGCGGCAGACAGGACCCAGGCAGCCTGGCAGCAGTCAGGTGTCCCCTCTGGCCAGTGCCAGCTTCCTCTCCTGCCGGCCAGTGAAGGGCCTCTGGGTCTGAGGATGCTGCGTTGAGATGCTTTTGCTCCCATTCCCTTCTTCAGCCTTCTGAGAAAGCACCACTTGCTCCTGCTCCCTCTCCTGGGGAACCCTCTCTTCCGCCGGAGTGGGCACCCGAAGCCGGACCCGGGGCAGGCCACAGAGGGATGCCTTGGCGAGGGGGGAGATGCCAGGCATTTGCAAAGTGCTGATGGGAAACAGGGTCAGGCCCCGGTGGGGGCTCAGGGCCCCCTCCCAGCTGGCCAAGGAGCCTCAGGCCCCCTGTAATCCCAAGAGAAGAGCTGGCCCTCCCCAGGGCCCTGTCCCCAGCAGCCCCCTGTGCCACTGCAGCTGCTGTCCCTTTAAGGGCCTCCCCCTCCCTCTTTCTCTGCTCCCCCCATCTCTGTCGCAGCCGCGCGGCTGTGGCTCAGAGCTGCATGGGGAGACGCTGCTGCAGGTCCGATTTCTCGGTGTCTGGTCGGTGCCATTTCCCCGCCCCTCCCCCGCCCTCCCCAAGCTGGTCACTTCCCCTCCCCCTCCCCCTCCCCACCGAGGGGGCAGGGGGCTGGGCACGAAGTCTCTATGGTGCCATGTGTCGATGCTGGGCGGCGGGGACCGGGGCCAGGGCGGCAGCAAGAGGAGGCAGTGAAGCCGGGACAGTGGCGGTGACCACTGACCGCTAGCCCGGCGGCTCCTCCGCTCCCTCCCGCCCACCTCCTTCCTTCGGGGCTGGCACCCGGACCCACCCCCACCCCCTCCCCGCCTCCTCGGGCCCTCCCAGCCTCTCACGTAAGCCTCCCCTCCCCACCTGCCTGGTGGTTCCCTCCCCTCCCCCATCTGCACCCTCCTCCTCCTGTCCCCTCTTCCTCTGTCCCTCAGCAAGCTGTCCCCTCCTCGCCTCTCCCCATCCCTCACTGGCCTGCTCCTGCTCCCCTTCTCCCATCCTCCCTTCCCCCCGTCTCTGTTCAGCCGGCCCCTTCCGGACTCCCCAGTGTCATCGGACTCCCTTCTCGGCTCTGGTGCCCTGGCCCCATCCCGTCCCCGCCCTGTCCCCTTTGTGCCCCTACCCGTTGTTTTCTCCGTCCTTCCTGGGCTTGGCGTCCCTTCTCCACCCCTAACTCCTTCCGCTTGGCCTTCCTGCCCCTTCACGGCCCACCTGCCTCCCTGCCCAAGTCCTGATCCACCATGCTGACCCCGATGGTGGCCGGGGGGGTGGTGTTCCCCGGACTCTTCCTCCTCTCCAAGAGCACGCTCCAGAGGCTGCCCCAGCTGCGCTGGGAGGAGGCCGACGCGGTCATTGTCTCAGCCAGGTAAACGGCTTCCCTTCACCTCAGCCCCTCTCGGCTTCCTGGGCTTCTCAGGGGATGGAAGGGACCCAGCACTTCCCTGGCCCCTCAGTGGGTGGGGACTGGGAGCTCCTGCGGGGATCTGGGGCTTTACCCCCAAGCTTCCTCCCTCCTCACTGCCTGCCTTGCTTGCTGTCCTGGGAGACCTCGTCCAGCCGGGCCATCTAGTTTACTAGTGTTCAGCCTGCCTCTCTCCTTCCCCATAGACCCTCCCACCCTCCAAAACAGGGCCAGCAGGTAGGGAAGACATTCCTATAAGACATTGGGGACCGAGGCCTGGGCCAGACAGCTAGGTGTCATTCAGGGCGAGTGTTTGGGGGCTAGGGATGGAGGCGTGGATGGTAGAACTCTACACCCCTAAACGGGGCTGGAGTGTGGAGGGGAGGCTGGTGGCAGTCAAGGAGATGGTGGGACATTGACTGGGGAGCTCGGGGTCATGAAGGGGCCAGAGTGAGGCGCGAGTCATGACGGGGCAGCTGAGCAGGGCAGGAACTGGCCCAGAGTCCCCTCTCGGGAGAGGCCCAACCAGCAGCTCACTCTTGGCAGAGTGTCACCTCAGGACAGCCTCCCTGCCGACTGGAGAAGAGGGAGACTCGGCTTCCACACACAGGGAAGGGGAAGGGAGAAGGTGGCGAGGAGGGAGCGGACTGAGGAACAGCAGCCAAGCAGGCCAGAGGGCTGTGAGGTGGCGGTGGTGGGGCACATCTCGGGCTAGCCCAGCCTTGGAGAAGGCAGGCAAGGACTGGCCCAAGCAGTGGCTGAGCTCAAAGCGCAGTCTCTAGACTCGCAACGAGGAGAAATAGAGGCACACTCCTCTTCCCTTCGGCGCTTCTAGCGTGCCCCTCTCTCCCCCAGGCTGGTGTCCTCTGTCCAGGCCATCATGGCTTCCACCGCCGGCTACATCGTCTCCACCTCCTGCAAGCACATCATCGATGACCAGTAAGTGCCTCGAGACCCCTCTGCCCAGGTGCCAGTGGTTGGTGTGTACAAGTGACCCCGGAAGACCCCACATCTTGGAGGGAACTCTGTCCGGGGTCCCTAAGCTCTGAACTTGGGCCGGTGCAAGTTGACTGCAATAGCTGCAACTCAGCACCTGGGGATGAATTTATCCCGTCCTGTCCTTAAAGGGCAGCGCCAAGCGGGGAAGGAGTGGGGATCAGACAGGATCCTCAAAGGGCTTCCTAGTAGCTTCCAGGTCTCCTGTGGTGTGGCGGGTTCCCCACCTCCTTCCAGCCTTCTGCCCCAGGAGGCAGACCCCATTTCCAGCCAGCACCCAGGTGGGGCGCCCCCTCCTCACGCCAGGCTCACCCTGTAGCCCCTCCCAGAATCCAGGCATTCGGCACCTGCTCCACACGTGAGGGAGAGGAGATGGGAGAGATGACACGCACAAGGCCACATGCGCCAGGCAGTGGGGGAGGAGATGAGGGCGAGGAGGCCAAACTGTGGCTGGGCAGCTGCTGCAGTGTCTGGTGCTTGCCAAAAAGGCTCAGAGGTGTGCAGGCAGGAGGCGGAGGATGGGGAGGAGAGGTGCCCTGTCCGTGGTGCTGACGGACACCCCAGGTGACCCACAGGCGGCCCGTTGCAAGTTGTCTGGGAGGCATCCACAACGCCCTCCTCATAGCTTTCAGCCCTGCTTCCCTTCCCTGGCAGCCACTGAGCCCCAGGGGACGTTCTCCGGATGCCCCCGGTGGGGGGTGTTTCTGTTTGCCTCTTCTTTTCCTGAAGATTAGTCGCCTCCTCTGTGGTGAGGCGCTGGCCCTTCCTGGAAGGGCTTCAGTGAGAGTAATTGAGTTAGGTGGCCACCTCGGAGGATACTTCTTGGCTTAACTTTTTCTTCAGACCCTGCCCAGGGACTTGGCTGCCTCTCGGCCTCTGCCCGCCCCTTCCCATCCCTGCTCTAAGCTAAGCCTGGGATCCGGTGCTTCCTCCCCAGCCTTCACACACAGAGGTCACCTTTTGGCTTCTGCACCCCCGCTGCTCCCCAGGCCCTCCTGTGTCTGTTCCTGTCCTTCCTCCCCACTTTAATCCTCAGGTAGGTGGGGAGGATCCAGGTTAATCCAGGGCAGCAGCTGTTCTGACTTCTGAGCACCTAATTGCTGACAGGGTGGGGATGGGATTTAACACCTCACATTGCAGCCCAGGGCCTGGTGGCCCCTCCTGGTCTCCTGCCCCAGCCCAGCGCTCCCATCTCCCATCTCATCCCCTGGGCCAGCTTGCTGGGCTGCTCCCTGCCCTGACTCCTCCAGGCCACTTGGACCCTCTCTCCCTGTGTTCCCACCTCATGTTCTCCAAAGCTATCCCTCCCCTCTCATCGCTCCTGGCCTCAGCTCTGCACCACTGCACCACGGTCTCCGGTTCTCTTTTCCCTGGTACTGTCCCTGCTGTAGAGTGGGCTGGCTCCCTTCACAAGCTGGCTGCCCCAGGCTCCCCAGCCTCAGAGGCCTCAGCCCCAGCTTCTCTACAGCTCCCTCCATGCACCTCATGTTTGGTGGTGGCCTCTGGCTGACTCTGCTTTCATCCCTCCTCCCCCTCATGGGACAGGCTCCCCAAGGCCTGCCTCTCTGACCTCCTGCCCCCACCCCAGACCAGTCTCAGGACTACAGGATTTAAGAGAAACTGCCAATGTGCTGACTCCAGAAGAAAAATGCTGTCTTTCATATTCTCCATTTCTCATTTTTGTTTACTCTCCAAGTATGTGGAACTTTCTCTGTCCTTGGCTCCTTTTGCTCTGCATTTTCCCCTTAACGCTTGGCTGTCTCTGAAAAACGACACAAAACAGACAAGGGATTGGGTCACTTTGGGGCAGGGCGAACAGCACTGAGAAGACCTTTCACTTGCCAGCAAGCAGGGCCTCTGATGCCTCTGAGATCTTCTGGGGACAGCGGGGCTGAGGGTGACGGCTGTGGAGCCAGACTTCCCGTGTCCCCTCCTTGGTCAGGTTACCTAGCCCCTCTGTGACTCAATTCCTCATCTGTATAGTGGGGATGATGGCCACACCTACCTTTTACAGCGTTTTGGGAGGAGTAAATAAGTGCATGCATGCGAAGGTTTGGAAGAGCGCCTGCCCTGGGAGGCAGGAACAGGTATCCACTCCTGAGACCTCTCTCTCTAGCACTCTCGCCCCTTCAGCTGTTGCTGATCCTCACCTCAGGGTAAGGTTAGGACAAATAACCATGGCAAGGTCCCACCTGCCTGGCCTGGGCTTATTTTGGCACTCCTCTATCTGTGCCCTTTTGTCTGTGGGCATCTTCTGGTCTCGTCTTTTCCCCCCACTGTACAGCAGAGAGAGAGGAACATGGGTGGGCTCTGAGGCCACAGGTTTGAATCCCAGCACCATCTCTTACTAGCTGCGTGACTGCCTGACCTGCGTCACTGTGTGACCCTCCGGATCCCTCACTGTACCCGAGACTCCGCTTATGCCCAGGGCTGCCCAGCTGACCCCTGAGGTCCACCCCCGCTCACTGGCACCCCTTTCCTCCTTGCTCCCCACCTCCTCTGCCCAACAGACACTGGCTGTCCTCTGCCTACACGCAGTTTGCTGTGCCCTACTTCATCTATGACATCTACGCCATGTTCCTCTGTCACTGGCACAAGCACCAGGTGAAAGGGCATGGAGGGGACGACGGCGCGGCCAGAGCTCCGGGCAGCACATGGGCCATCGCGCGCGGCTACCTGCACAAGGAGTTCCTCATGGTGCTCCACCACGCCGCCATGGTGCTGGTGTGCTTCCCGCTGTCGGTGGTGAGTTCCGGAGCGCTGGGCGGGTGTGATGCGGGTGCCAGTAGGAGCCTGGGAAGCCCTGGGTTTGTGTACCAGCAGACAAGCAGACCCAGCGCGTTCCCAGGGAAAGCTGTGGACCAGTAGGGTTCACAGCCCAGCCCAGTTGCAAGAGGCAGCAGAGTGTGGGGGCAGCCTGGCCCCGGGCTGGACGATGCCCAGCTGTGGCGCTTTGGATGGGTGGTTGTATGTCTCTGAGCCTCAGTTTCCTCACACATGATGTAGGGAACACAGTCTTTCTGCAGGACTATGGGAGGGAGGCAGCCAAGTCATGACCTGCTCCTGCACCCAGGTGTTCTTTCTTCCCCTCTACCCCAAGACGGAGTCTCACCCTGTTGCTCAAGCTGGAGTGCAGTGGTGCGATCTCAGCTTACTGCAACCTCTGCCTTCCAATTTCGAGCAATTCTCCCGCCTCAGCCTCCCGAGTAGCTGGGATTACAGGTGCCCACCACCACGCCTGGGTAATGTTTTTGTATTTTTAGTGGAGACGGGGTCTCACCATGTTGGCCAGGCTGGCCTCAAACTCCTGACCTCATGATCTGCCCGCCGCAGCCTCCCAAAATGCTGGGATTACAGGCGTGAGTCATCATGCCAAGCTTTGCACCCAGGTGTTCTGATGTTCACAGTCAAGCATCTCCAAAAGCGACAGAGGGGAGAGAGGAAGGGCGGGGGCTGCCCAAGAACCCAGGGAGAGCCCCAGCCCCTCACCTTCCAGCTTCTCTGCTCAGGTGTGGCGACAGGGGAAGGGAGACTTCTTTCTGGGCTGCATGTTGATGGCAGAGGTCAGCACGCCCTTCGTCTGCCTTGGCAAGATCCTCATCCAGGTGAGTGGGCAGGGGATGGTGTGGGAGCCCAAGAAGGGGAGGGACCCCCAGGGCTGCTGCCGAGGGCTCTGGCCCCTCTGTCATCCTTTCCATGCCCTTTGAGCTGGTGCTTGTGTCCTGGCAAAGTGTCTGGTCTGGGAGGAGCTGCCTGCTGGGGTAGTGGGGAGTTGGGAAGCGGGCGGGGAAGGGGCGAGCCCTTCTGCTGCCGCGGCCACCACGTCTGTGTCCCTGCAGTACAAGCAGCAGCACACGCTGCTGCACAAGGTCAACGGGGCCCTGATGCTGCTCAGCTTCCTGTGCTGCCGGGTGCTGCTCTTCCCCTACCTGTACTGGGCCTACGGGCGCCACGCCGGCCTGCCCCTGCTGGCCGTGCCCCTGGCCATCCCAGCCCATGTCAACCTGGGCGCCGCGCTGCTCCTGGCACCTCAGCTCTACTGGTTCTTCCTCATCTGCCGCGGGGCCTGCCGGCTCTTCTGGCCCCGCTCCCGGCCGCCCCCGGCCTTCCAGACCCAGGACTGAGGACCTTCCCCCTCCCCACCCTCAGCCCCACGGGGACAGGGCTCTAGGGCTCTGGGGCTGCTGGCGGGGTGTGGGAGCCAGGGCCCTCTCTTGTCCGGAGAGCCCCAGGACTGATGAAGAGCCCGAAAGGGAAGAGGCGCCATCTCTCAGGGGCTGAGGGCAGGAGACAGGGGACCTCTTCTCCCCACCGTGCCCACTTCCTGCACACCACTGCGCTGGAGGAGGGGTGGGAGGGCTTGTTGGGGGGGAGATCGACAGGGTTTCAAGGGGAACCAGGAGTCAGGATGTCGGAAGGCACTGCTGCCAAGGCCATCCCAGCCCCTCCGCTGCCACCCCCCACCCAGGCTCCCCATCACCTGGGAGGAGAGGACGCCCCAACTAACCCCCACTGGCCCTCGGGTCTCCCAAGTGACCCCGTGGCTCCTCTCCAGTTAGGTCAGCTTGAGGAATCTTATTTATTTTATTTATTTACCCAAATTTGAACTAGTCTGTTGGGTTGGGGTTGGAAGGTGGCTGCTACCTGCAAGCCTTCCCAGTGCTGACAACCCCGGGGGCAGGCGAGGGGCACCCCGTCCCTCACCATCAGCTGCACATCGCGCCCTCGGGCCCTGGCATGTCCCTGGTGCTACTGACCTCTCAAGGCTTCCTCCAATCTGGGGTCGGGGGACCCTGGGAGGTGCTTTACAGACCGCTAATAAAAGACGATCTGCGTGAACGTGAACGCCACCAAGGCCCTCGTCACCAAGTTCTTTGGGGCCGGGAAGGGAGGAGGTGAGGGGCTTGGGCTATGGGAAACACAGAGGGGGTAGGACCCCCCTTGCTGCCTGCTGGGCAGTCAGGGAGGAGGAAAGCTGGGACTTTTATTCATCGACAGGAGAGGAGATGCGTTTGGGCGCTCAGGTTGAGTCCGGGGCCTTTGTCTGGCTCCTTAGGCCCCTTTCTGGAAGTTTCTGTGGGGCATGGAGATCAGAGTGGGGAGGTCACACACTGCCCCGCTAGGACTGGGGTCTTCAGACGCTCCCAAGGAAGGTGGAGGTGGGTAGGGTCGGAGGAAGGGGGCAGGCCTTACATGTGGGTGCAGAACTGGAAAAGGAGGAAGAAGAACACCACCACCAGGAAGCCCACCAGGATGTGATGGAAGAGTCCAGGGCTGGAACCTGCTAGACAAGCAGGACCCTTAACTCCCTTCTGATGGCCCAATGGATGGGTCCAGGGCTGCTCTCCTCCAGGACCCAGCGGGGAGGGAGGCTCCTTCTCAAGCTGGTTCATACCTGAGTTAATGAACACGACAGGTTTCTCTCCAATAAACTGGGCCACAGCCAGGAGCCTGGCTTTGTCCGAGTCTGGATAATCAAAGAAGTCAGGTCTGTCCAAGAAGCTTGGAGACTTTGTCCTTAGGGCCGATGCCCTGGCACGCTTGGGTCTGGGTGCTAGGACCCAAGCAAAGTCTGTGACAACGGCCAAGCAGACCCTTGCCTTTAATTCTCAAGGCAGGGGCTGACTTGGGACCCTGTAAGACCACCCAGCCTTATTGTGGATGTGGAGGGCCTTGATTTCCCTCAGAGTCAGCTGAGTGCGCCATGACAAGGCCCTTGGTTGTTGGGGGATGGGTGGGACCGGCAGGATGGGAGAGAAGAGTGGAGAGGGTTGGGTTCTCAGTCCCTAGGCGGGCATCACTCTTTATGTCCCAGAGCTGCCTGCCTTCCCGCTGCTCCCAAGACGCCTTCTCACCAGTTTCGATGGCCCCTAGCGCAGCCAGCCACGCCCACACCAGCAGCTGTGGTCTCAGCCTCATGACTCCTATCATGAGGTGGGGGCTCTGTGATGTCACAGCCCAGAGCTGTTCTGATGGCACTTCGGGGTGAGGGGAGAAAGTGCTAGGAGCTGGGAGCCCCCCCTCATCCCTCACCCTCATCAGAAGAGGACAGGAGAGGCCTTCATCCTCTGAAATGTCACTGATGATAAAACCATAACGGTGTCAGCCCCAGCATTTACAAAGAGGAGGGATGGTGGCAGGGCCATCTTGCTGAAAGCCAGAACTAAGGGAAGCTGCATTTGGACAGCAGGCACAGTTTGAGGTGGCAGCACAGGGCCACACGCCTCCAATGACCCCTTGCTTGGATCAGCCACAAGTAATATTTGTTTTATTTTCTTTCTTTCTTTCTTTCTTTCTTTCTTTCTTTCTTTCTTTCTTTCTTTCT
>NW_016108044.1:392618-447437 GCF_001604975.1 Cebus imitator
GGCTCACTGCAACCTCCACCTCCTGGGTTCAAGCGATTTTCCTGCCTCAGCCTCCTGAATAGTGGGATTACTGGCGCTCACCACCGTCTGGCTAATTTTTGTATTTTTAGTACAGACGGGGTTTCGTCATGTTGGTGAGGTTAGTCTCTGACTCCTGAACTCAGATGATCCGCCCGCCTCGGCCTCCCAAACTGTTGGGATTACAGGCGTGAGCCACTGAGCCCATTCCAGAGGCAGGTACTCTTGTCTCCCTTATACACGGGAGGGAATCACGGCACAGTGGGGAAAAGCAGTGTGGGCAATGCACACTTCCTGGGGGCGCTGTTCCTTCCTGAGGCTCCTCCTTGCGTTGTGTCTCCAGATCCAGGGGCACAGGGATCTCCGCCATCCTCCCCTAAACCTGCCTCAGTGCTCAGCCGGGAACGACCCTGGGGTTAGGAACCGAGAGGAGTAGCAGGCATCTCCCACTAGATGGCAGCAGCGTCCGCGCCTGAGTCCCGGCTCCCACCCGCGGGAAGGCGCAGCGGGGCTGACTCACGGGCCTCCTCCCGCCTCTTCCACAGGTTGCATCTGCGGCTGCACGAAAACGGATGGCTGGGAATGGCCGTAGGGGGGTTTGTCAGAGGAAGTCCCCCGGCCCTCACCGAGGCATATCTCTTGGCCATCCACGCGGCTTTGGCAGACTCCGCTCCCTGCACCTCCGTTTCCCCTTCTGTGGCCGGCGGCTCCCCCGTGGCCACCCCATCTCCCGTCTCTGTCACTCCCCACCAGCCATTTCCACTCCTGAGGCCCCATCTCAGGTTAGGACAGTTCCCTTCTGATTGGCAGGTGGGCCTGTCTGTGACGGGCATGGTACACCCCACCCAAGCCCAAGGACACTCCGGGGTCTCCTAAGTTTCACGACGGCGTTGCGAAGATGCGTGCTCAGCGGACTCTGCAGACCCAGTGCCACGACTTCCCCCAAAGCCAGGCGTGTGTCTGTGCGCGTGTGACGTCCTCCGCAGCAACCGTGTGCAGAGAACGGGTGGGCTAGGACTCGGGGTACTTGCCATGAACCGCTTCCAGTTCCTAAACAAGTAAAAAGCCCAGGGAGATTAAACAAAAGGGGGTGCGGGGAAGAGGAGGGAAACTAATCTATGGGACTGGCTCAAATGGCTGCTTCCCCTGTGCTGTGCTGGTGACTTGCTTTTTCCTTTGTTTGTTTGAGACAGGGTATTCCTCTGTCACCCAAGGCTGGAGTGCAACCTCGACGTCCTGGGCTCAAGCGACCCTCTAACCTAAGCGTCCTGAGTAGCTGGAAGCACAGGCACGCACCACACCTGTCTATTTTTGTTTTGTTTTGTTTGAAATGGAGTCTCGATTTGTCACCCAGGCTGGAGTGCAGTGGTGCAATCTTGGCTCACTGCAACCTCTACCTCCTGGGTTCCATCGATTCTCCTGCCTCAGCCTCCCGAGTAGCTGAGATTACAGGCGCCCACCACCATGCCCAGCTAATTTTTGTATTTTTAGTAGAGACGGGGTTTCACCATGTTGGCCAGGCTGGTCTTGAACTCCTGACCTCAAGTGATCTGCTTGCCTCGGCCTCCCAAAGTGTTTACAAAGGGATTACAGGTGTGAGTCACCAAACCCAGCCTACCTTTTTTTTTCTTTGTAGAGATGGAGACTTGCTATGTTGACCAGGCTAGTCTCAAACTCCTGGGCATAAGTGATCCTCCCACCCTGGCCTCCCAAAGTGCTGGGATTACAAGTGTGAACCACCATGTGGGTCACTTCTAAGAAAGAGAAAGGGATTTATCCAAAGCCACAGGGCATATGAGAGATGGCAGAAAACTCAGTAACCTGGTTTTTGGGCCAGGCGTGGTGCTCATGCCTGTAATCCCAGCACTTTTGAAGGCCTAGATGGGTGGATCACTTGACGCCAGGTGTTTGAGACCAACCTGGCCAACACGACAAAATCCCATTTCCACTAAAAATCCAAAAAAAAGTTGAGTGTGGTGGCTCACACCTATAATCCCAGCACCCTGGGAGGCTGAGGCAAGTGGATCACCTGAAGTCAGGAGTTCCAGACCAGCCTGACCAATATGGTGAAACCCCGTCTCTACTAGAAATACAAAAATTAGCTGGGCGCGATGGCATGCATCCGTAGTCCCAGCTACTAGAGAGGCTGAGACAGTGGAACTTCTTGAATCCAGGAGGCAGAGGTTGCAGTGAGCCTAAATCACGCCACTGCACTCCAGCCTGGGCAACAGAGTAAACTGTCTCCAGAAAAAAAAAAAAAAAAGGCTGGGCGAGGTGGCTCTCACGCCTGTAATCCCAGCACGCTGGGAGGCTGAGGTGGGTGGATCACCTGAGGTCAGGAGTTTGAGACCAGCCTGGCCAACATGGTGAAACCCCATCTCTACTAAAAAAAAAAAAAAAAAAAGCTGGATGTGGTGATGCGTGCCTGTAGTCCCAGCTACTCAGGAGGCTGAGGCAGGAGAATTGCTTGAACCCAGGAGGCAGAGGTTGCAGTGAGCCAAGATCACACCACTGCACTCCAGCCTGGGCGACATGGCAAGACTGTGTCTCAGTAAATAAATAACCTGGTTCCTGATGCTGGCCAGGGCTCGTGCCCCAGGCCCATGTGCAACTGCTCCTTGGGTTAGCTCAGAGAAGGGACACAGAGCCTATCGCCTTTGGGGTTGACTTTTTGTTTCCGCAAATGCCTCAAAACTTACGGCTACTATCTTTCCCAGAAAAGGCTCTTTTGACCCAAACAATGCATTATCCATTGACTCATTTATCCAACCATGAAATAAACATGCTGAGCTCCCGCTATGCACTGGCTGGACTCCATTTATGGCTCAGAAATCATCAGGGCACCGTCCCTGCCTTCAGGAATGACAAGAGAAGGAACTCACAGATGTGCATCATTCTAGTGTAGACAGGCAACTCTGGGTCATCTTATGCCTGTGTCTCCACTCCGTCACCTTTAATGGACTCTTCTACCTCTTCTTCTTCTTTTTTTTTTTTTTTTTTTGTTGTTGTTTTTTGATTTGGAGTCTCACTCTGTCACCCAGGCTGGAATGTAGTGCCATGATCTATGCTCACAGCCACCTCTGCCTCCTGGGTTCAAGTGATTCTCCCACTTCAGCCTCCTGAGTAGCTGGGATTATACAGGCACCTGCCACCATGCCCAGCTAATTTTTGTATTTTTAGTAGAGACAGGGTTTTGCTATGTTGGCCAAGCTGGTCTCAAACTCCTGACCTCAGATGATCTGCCTGCCTCTGCCTCCCAAAGTGCTGGGATTTCAGCTGTAAGCCAGCCAGTTCTTCAACATCTTCTAATCTGGCTTTATCCCCACCACTCCACTGAAGCTACTTTGATCAAGTCCATGAATGAGCTCATAATCTGCCAAATCGAATGGTTCCCTCTCTTTCCATTCCGTCTGCCTCCCAGCAGCGGCACCTGTCCCTGACTCAGAGTCCCGGAGACGCACTCAACAATTCTCGGGACTCCTTCTCCAGCAGCTCAGACTGGGGCCTTGTCGTGCGATCTATATTCGCTGCCTAGGTGATCTCATCCATACTCGTGGCTTTAAATATCATCTATATGCCAGTGACTCACAAATGTATATTTCCAGCCCAGACCTCTCCTCGGAGCTCCAGACTCCTGTATCCAGCTCCCTACTTGATGTCTGTTTGTGATGGCCAAAAACATCTCCAAGGCGATGGATCACAAATGGAGTCCTTGGTTCTGCTACTCCAGGCCTGCTCTTCTCCTATCTCTTCATCTCAGCAGATGGCCCCATCCTTCCTCTAGATGGTCTGCCCAACACAGAAACCTAAGAATCATCCCGGATCCTTATCTCTCACCTAATTAACCCCAAATTGAGACCTGTTAGGCCAGGTTCAGGGGCTCATGCCTGTAATCCCAGCACTTTGGGAAGCCGAGGTGGGAGGATCACTGGAGGCCAGGAGTTCGAGGCTGAAGTGAGCCATGATCATGCTGCTACACTCCAGCCTGGGTGACACAGAATCCCTTCTGTAAAAGATAAGAATAAAAATACCTGTTGGTTCAATTTTCTTTCTTCTTTCTTTTTAATTTTTTTCTTTTTTTTTTTCGAGACAGTCTCACTCTGTCACCCAGGCTACAGAGCAGTGGTGAAGCCTTGGCTCACTGCAACCTCCACCTCCTGGGTTCAAGTGATTCTTGTGCCTCAGCCTCCTGAGTAGCTGGGATTACAGGTGCGTGCCACCAAGCCCACCTAAATTTTTTTTGTATTTTAGTAGAGATGGGGTTTCGCCATGTTGGTCTCGAACTCCTGGCTTCAAGCAATTCGCTTGCCTTGGCCTCCCAAAGTGCTGGGATTACAGGCGTGAGCCACTGCACCCAGCAATAGATAATTTTTCAACCCTTTCCCTCCCTCTCCTTTTTTGGAGTCCCCAGTGTCTATTATGCTCATCTTTATTTACATAGGTAACCAGTGTTCAGCTCTCACTTACAAATGAGAACATTGTGGCATTTGATTTTCTGTTTCTGCCTTAATTTGTTTAGGATAATGGCCTCCAGCTGCATCTATGTTGCTGCAAGGGATATAATTTTATTCTTTTTTATGGCTGCATAATATTCCACGACATATATGTACCACAATTTCTTTATCCAGTCCACTGTTGGTGAGCACCTAGGTTGATTCCGTGTCTTTGCTATTGTGAATAGTGTTGTAATAAACACACAAGTGTGGGTGTATTTTTTGTAGAATGATTTCTTTCTTTCCTTTCTCTCTCTCTCTTTTTTTTTTTTTTTTTTTTTTTTTTTTTCTCTCTTCTCTTTTCTTTTTTTTTTTTTTTTTTTTTTGAGACATGGCTTTGCCTTGCCATGTTGACCAGGCTGATACAACGATTTCTTTTCTGAATGTGCCATACTCTGGACTGCCTCCCAGCCTTGGCATACATCTCTGCCTGGAATACTCTTGCCCCCACGCTTGACCTGGCTAACTCCACCTTATCTTTCAGGTCTCAGCTGAGACAACACCTGCTCTGGGAAGTGAGGTGTTAATCTTCGTTCCCTCCTGCCTCGTAGGATCTTGAGTTCCGATGGCTTTCTGGCCGTCCCCTGTCCCCATGTCAGTTACTCTGAATGGGGATTGTCTGTGTATTTGTTTATCTTCCCTATGAGGCTGTGAAGTCACAGCTCATCGACCTTGGTCCTGGTTATATTCCTACAATTTTTTTTTTTTTTTTTACTTTTTGAGACAGAGTCTCACTCTGTTGCCAGGCTAGAGTGCAGTGGCGTGATCTCGGCTCACTGCAACCTCCGCCTCCCAGGTTCAAGCGATTCCCCTGCCCCGGCGTCCCTAGTAGTTGGAACTACAGGCACATGCCACCAAGCCTGGCTTTCTTATATTTTAGAAGAGACAGGGTTTCACCGTGTTGGCCAGGCTGGTCTCCATCTCCTGACCTCGTGATCCACCCGCCTTGGCTTCCTAAAGTGCTGGGATTACAGGCACAAGCCACCACACCCGGCCTATCCCTACAATCTATAGTCGATAGTCAATATTTACTGAATAACTGGGTGACTGGTGCAAAAGCATCCCGCCTCTAGACAAACCAGGGCTAGCGCTGTCTGTCATTTTCCTCTGCAACTGACTTGAGCTCCAGCCTCACTATCACCTGCCTTCAACAAGTCTTTCTGGAGGCAAGCAGGGCTGGGTTTGAGCAAGTACCATGAGAAGAGAGCACAGGAGATAGGACTCGGCCAGGTCCTTGACCAGATTGTCCCCCTCCTCCCACTGCAGGCCCCCTGTACCCAGGCCATGAACAACCTTGCTAAACTCACCGGCTCCCTTCGTCCTGCCTCCTTTCTTATCCTGGAAAGCCACAAAGGAAACCTAATGCTTGCCTTTACTTTAGAAATATTGGCCTGGTGTGGTGGCTCATGCCTGTAATTCCAGCACTTTGGGAGGTCAAGGCGGGCAGATCACTTGAGGTCAGGAGTTCGAGACCAGCCTGGCCAATGTGGTGAAACCCCATTTCTGCTAAAAATACAAAAATTAGCCAGGCGTGGTGGTGCACACCTGTAATCCCAGCTACTTGGGAGGCTGAGGCTTGAACCTGGGAGGTGGAGGTTGCAGTGAGCCAAGATTGTGCCACTGCACTCCAGCCTGGGCAACAGAGCAAGACTCTGTCTCAAAAAAAAAAAAACTGTATTATTTTGCTGGGTACAGTGGCCCATACCTGTAATCCCAGCACTTTGGGAGGCCAAGGTAGGAGGATGGAGTTTGAAACCAGCCTGGGCACCATAACAAGACCTATCTCTATAAAATAAATAAATAAACAGAAACAGATTAGCCAGGAATGGTGGTGCATACCTAAAGTCCCAGCTACTTGGGAGGCTGAAGCGAGAGGATCACCTGAGCCCATGAGTTCAAGGCTGTAGCGAGCTATGATCTTGCCACTGCACTCAGGCTGGGCAACAGAGTGAGACCATTGTCTCAAGGGAAAAAAAAAAAACGAAGAAAAGACAAAAATATTTTAATGTATTCTTTGGAACAAGTAACCTATGTACGTGGCATGAAATTCAAAAGCTACACAGGGATGAACTTGAAAAGTAACTCCTCTTCCTGACTTGTCTCCCCACAGCTCACCATAGTTATAGTTTCTTTTGTGTATTTATCCTTATTTATATATTTTTAAATGTTTTCACTCTCTCAGCTTGTCAAGAGACACAGTTACCATTTTCTTGTGCAGCTTCTAGAAACAATGTATGAACAACTAAACAAACATGGTTAATCTCTTTCCCTCTCAAACAGCAGTATTCCAAGCACGATTCTCTGTGCACCCACTTACCCACCCCTCCCACCCCAGATGGAGTCTTGCTCTGTTGCCCAGGCTGGAGTGTAGTGGCACAATCTCGGCTCACTGTAACTTCTGCGTCCTGGGTTCAAGCAATTCTCCCGCCTCAGCCTCCTGAGTAGCTGGGATTACAGGTGTGTGCCACCATGCCCAGCTAATTTTTGTAATTTTAGTAGAGACAGGATTTCAGCATGTTGACCAGGCTGGTTTTGAACTCCTGACCTTGTGATCCACCCACCTCAGCCTACCAAAGTGCTGGGATTACAGGCGTGGGCCACCATATCTGGCTTGCACTTTGCTTTTCTAAGTTAAAATGAAACTGTGAAGATGATTCTAGGGCCAGGCATGGTGGCTCACACCAGTAATCCCAGCACTTTGGGAGGACGAGGTGGGAGGATTGCTTCAGTTCAGGAGTTTGAGACCAGCCTGCCTGGGTGGTAATATACACGTGAGACCTCGCATATTGAAAAAAAAAAATAGATGATTCTAAACAAGAGCAAAACAGCCTCCTTTTTTGTGGTTGCATACTATTTCACTGTATGGAATTACATCGTGACTGATTTAATTGGTCCCTGATTCTGCGAATCTTCGTGGTTTTCAATCTTTTGGAACATGCTGCATTTAAGAATCTTGAACTTCTATTATTTGGCTCATGGATCGGCAAATCTTTAAGATAAAATCCTAAAAGTGGAATTTCTGGGTCTAAGGATGTATATATATATTTATTTTTTTGAGACAGGGTCTCACTCTGTTACCCAGGCTGAAGTTCGGTGGAACAATTATATAGCTCACGGCAGCCTTGATCTCCTGGGCCCAAGAGACCCTCCCATCTCAGCTTCCTGAGTAGCTGGGACCACAGGCACACACCACTACGCCTGGCTTTTTTTTTTTTTTTTTTTTTTCGTAGAGACAGGGCCTTGCTATGTTGTCCAGGCTAGTCTTGAACTTCTGAGCTCAAGAAATCAGCCCACCTCTGTCTCTCAAAGAGCTGGGGTTACAGGTGTGAGCCACCACACCCGGCCCAGACACTTTGATTTTGCCCATTTTATGGGTAATAAGTGATATCTCAGTGTTTTTGTTTTGGTTTGGTTTGGTTTTTTTGAGACGGAGTTTTGCTCTTGTTGCCCAGGCTGGAGTGCCGTCGCTCCATCTTGGCTCACTGCAACCTCCCCCTCCTGGATTCAAGCAAATCTCTTGCCTCAGCCTCCTGAAGCATGCGCCACCACACCTGACTAATTTTTTGTATTTTTAGTAGAGACAAGGTTTCGCTATGTTGACCAGGCTGAGCACAAACTCCTGACCTCAAGTGATCCACACGCCTCCGCCTCCCAATGTGCTGGGATTACAGGCATGAGCCACTGCACACGGCCCCTCTCTCTTGACTTCACATTTCTCTTACTTTTTTTTTGTTTTTTTTAAAGAGACTGCTTCTCATTATGTTGCCCAGGCTGGCTTCACTCAAGCAATCCTCTTGCCGCAGCCTCTAGAGTAGCTGGAATTACACGCGCCACGCTCGGTTCCATTTCTCTTATTAAAAAAAAAAAAAATTGCGGCAAAGTACCCATAACGAAATGTACCATCTTGACCATTTTTAAGGGTAAGGCTAGGTGTGTTAGGTATGCTCGCTTTGTTGTGCAACCAGATTTCTGTTTTAAATAACAGCGCTTAGAGATGCCGACTTCGTGCCAGGCCCAGTTTGGGACACTAGGGACTCCCAGATGAATCAGCCACTCCAGTGAAACTCCCAGCTGGTGGGGGAGTCACTGGTGAAACGGTGCGGGCAGAGCGAAGTCCTGACGGCGCTGGAGCTGAGAGGCAGAGCAGGATGCCCCAGGAAGGATCCTAGAAAGAGGGGACCCAGGGTGACTCCCTGAGGAAACACGGCTCCCAGGTAGAGTGCACGTGAGCCAAGATCCTAGGCCTGAGCTGTCTAGCTGTGTCCCAGGAACTGCAGGAAACGGTTGGGTGAGTCAGTGGTGGGCAGTGGGGGTGATGAGCCCTTTCGTGTTTTCGGGATGGTAAGTTTGGGGCACAGGAGAGTGAAGATCGCAGGCCATGGGTGGACTGACAGCCGATGGCAGGCGCAGGGCAGGGCACAGGGTGGGGTCGGCCTGGGGGTGGCAGGGTTTGGGTGAGAAATGGCAGCCCATGGGGAATTGCCACGGCAGGGCTCTAGGGCCTTCAGAGCCAAGCCCCAACACCCCTCCCCATCTGCGGTGCAAAACTGGAGAGGGCAGAGGACAGGGTGAGGGAGGTTGGTTCCCAAAGGAGATGTCATCCCCGTTAAGGGGACACAGGACCCTGGAAGTTGGGTTGGGCCGCAAGGAGAGAGGCCTGAACGGCCAAAGGGAGGGGGCGTGGGGAAGCGGCAGCCTCAGACCTCTGCCTCCTCCCTCAGACCGTGAGGCTCCCCAGCCCGGCTCGGGGACCTCGACCTCCCTGACCTGGATTAGACCTGCTGCCCCTCTCCGCCCCTGGGTCCCTACGGACCTGGAGAGGGGAGGGCGGAGGCCCTAGCTCCCTGCAGGGGAGGGGAGTGAAGACGCGCGGGGGTGGGGGGGGGGAAGATGAGCCGGCGTCGCCATGGCAACAAGGCCGGTGGTCCGGCTCTGGGGACCCGGGAGGGAGGGAGGTAGGGAAGGAGTGAAGGAGGCGCCGTAGCCGCGCGCGCGGGCGGGAGCGGGGGCCCGGGTCTCCCAGGAGGAGTTGGGGAACACCCGGCAATTCTGCCGGCCGCTTCCCGGTGGCGCAGGGATCCCGCGTGTTTGCGAGTGCGTGTGCGTGCGAAGTTCTCCGGGTGAGTGTGCCAGCGCGCGCCTGGAGGGTGTGCAAGCTTGTGAGCGTGCACACGTGGGCACAGGCGTGTGCGCGCGGGGGTGCCCGGCTGGATGTGTACACTTGAGTGTGTGCCGGCCCGCGTGCCCCTGCGTGAGTGTGCGCGCGCGAGCACACGTGTCTGTGTGTGCCCTCGCGTGCGCTACGAGCGGGCCCTGGGTGGGAGCCCGAGATCCCGCCCCCTCCCCAGCCCCGGCGCCCCTCCCTGCCCCCAGCCGGCGGCGCCGGCTGCATCCTCGCCTCCACCTCGCTCACCCCCTCCTCCCCTGACTTTCTCGGCTCTCCTTCCCTGTCGGCTCACACCGCCGGACTCCGCGCTCTCCTCGCCCGCCGCCTTGGGGATCGCCGGCCGCCGCCGCTCCACCTGCGCCCGCCGTTCCCCCAGTGCCTGGGCACCTGTTGGAGGCAGAGACAGGTGCAGGGGGCTGGGCAGGCCGGGGGCGTGAAGGTGCGGGGGAGCGTGCCAGCCTGTGTGCGCTACCGGGGAGCCTGAGGTGGCATCTGAGGCTGGGGTCTCCACCGTGGGCTGCGGTGAGCGCGCAGGGGAACCAGGCAGGCAGACAGGTCCTGAGGCTGAATGAAGGGACAGTGGGGAGTGGGAGCTTAGAAGGGTGGGTGATACCCTGACCAGACCAGCGCCTGCTGCAGAGGACAGAGCCTCCGAGAAACAGAGGCGGGGCCCTGCAGGGCCCCTTGAGGGACCGGCAGGCATAGGAGCAGATGGGAGCCCGGGAGGAGAGGAAGGAGCTGGCAAGATGGTACAGGGACAACCTAGAGGTGGCTGGGTGAGGACGGGGTGGTGCAGCCTCAATCTCTGAGGGGAGTGGGTAGGCATCCCAGCCCCCGTGGAGCCGGCCTGGGGTCTGCAGGGCCCAGGCCTCCCGCCTGCCACCAGCTGGCACAGGCCACCCTCTCCCTCGACCTAGGAAGGGAGGCCAGTGAGGGCCCTGCAGACCCAGGAGGCTGTTGCCTGGCTCTCAGCCAGGACCGTTAGGTATGAGGAGTTGGCCCTGGGCTCACTGGCTCACACGGCCTCCCCCAGCCAGGGGTGCTGCATGAGGGGCCGCAGGGGCGACCGCATGACCATCAACATCCAGGAGCACATGGCCATCAACGTGTGCCCCGGGCCCATCCGGCCCATCCGCCAGATCTCTGACTACTTCCCCCGCCGGGGACCAGGACCTGAAGGGGGCGGCGGGGGCGGTGGGGAGGCCCCCGCCCATCTGGCCCCCCTGGCTCTGGCCCCCCCTGCAGCCCTCCTTGGGGCCACCACGCCTGAGGATGGTGCAGAGGTGGACAGCTATGACTCGGATGATGGCAGTGAGTCTGGGGGCTTGGAGGCCCCACATGCCGGTGGGCGTCTCCAGGCTTGCTATGGGGGGTGGGGGGATGAGCCATGCTGAGTGTGCATGTAGGGGAGGAGGGCACTGGGGGGGGGGTGGCAGGGATGGCCAACACAGCTGCAGTCGGCGTGGAGATTACAGCTTCAGCAAGGCTCAATATTCAATATTTCTGCTGAGACACTCCACCACCCACACAGCCCCAGTTGCGGCTGAGCCAGGGACCCAGACACACACACGCACGGGCCCACTCAGCCTCTTGCACACACACTCACAGGTGGGCAGAGAGGGAGACACACGCAGCCAGTGCCCGCCTGCCGGCCTCTCGCACACACCTGTCTCCAAACAGACCCATGCTGCCTTTCCTCTCTCTCCAGCCGCCCTGGGCACGCTGGAGTTTGACCTTCTCTATGACCAGGCCTCTTGCACTCTGCACTGTAGCATCCTCAGGGCCAAGGTGGGCACTCCCTGCCTCCCCAGCCCACGCGCGGTCCCCAGAGGGGTGGGTTTCCATCCCTCCCTTCCCAGGCCTGCTCCTTCCTCTCACCCCTGAACCCTCCTTCTGGGCCCCTCCAGGGTCCAGCTCTACAAGAGGGAGGGAGAGAGGTGCCGGGAGCCTCCAGCCCTCTCTCCCCTCCCCTCCGCTCCAGGGCCTCAAGCCCATGGATTTCAATGGCCTTGCAGACCCCTATGTCAAGCTGCACCTGCTGCCTGGAGCCTGTAAGGTAATAGCTTCTTCTCCCTCCCAGCCCGCTGCCCATGCCTTCAGCTGCCCTGTGGCTGGAGGACAGGTATTTAGAACGTTTTATCCCCACACCCCAGGCCAATAAGCTAAAAACAAAGACTCAGAGGAACACGCTGAATCCTGTGTGGAATGAGGACCTGACATACAGTGGGATCACGGATGACGACATCACACACAAGGTTCTCAGGTGAGGGCCCCCTTCCCTGCCACCCAGGATCCAGGTCCAGCAGCAGCTCGGGGACAGCTGTCATTGTAACCACTGGTTGATCTATATCCCATTAAGCCCCTATCTCTCTGATGCTCAAGAACCATCAGTGGCTCCCTATCCCCTTTGGCAGCAGGCCAAAATATTTCCCTGCCATTCCTGCCCCCCAAATATCTCCTGCAGGCAGGGCATAGTGGCCCACACCTGTAATCCCAGCACTTTGGGAGGCCGAGGTGGGCCGATCACTTGAGGTCAGGAGTTGAGACTACCCTGGCCAACATGGTGAAACCCCGCCTCTACTAAAAACACAAAAGTTAGCTGGGCATGGTGGCATGTATCTGTAATCCCAGCTACTCGGGAGGCTGAGGCAGGAGGACTGCTTGAACCCAGGAAGTGGAGGTTGCAGTAACCAGAGATCATACCACTGCACTTCAGCCTGGGTGACAGAGCGAGACTCTCAAAAACAAAACAAAACAAAAACAAGTATTTCCTACCTCTCAAACAGAGGACTCCCTTCCAACTGACCAGTTTCACAACTCCTGCTTTTCCTGTTCTGTTTATTTGGAAAGCTCCTCCTGGCTAGCCTAAATTCCACTCATCTGGGGCTCAGTCCAAGCTCTGCCCACTCCTGAAAGTGTACCTGGGTCGCTGAGACCCCTTCTCAGAACCCTGCAGCTTTGGTCTGCCCCTTCTGTGCCCTGAGTTCCCTTAAAATCTCTAAGGAGTGAAGTCTTCAGGGACAGGGAAGTTACTCCATCACCCCAGGAGATGGAGATGTGGGGAGAGTATTCCCTCAAGTCAGGCAGTGGGCAGCAAAACCCAGGCTCCAGAGAGACCTCTGCCTTTGTGCTTAGATCTGCAGCCGGGACCCTTCCCTGATGGTCAGGGCTGTGTGGCGGAGAGGCCACCTTGGTGTCGGGTATGTGGGTGGAATGGAAGGGAGGCCAGAGGCCGGAACCAGAATGAACCTCAAAATGACTGAGCACTCCCCAGTGCCCAGCCTGGACTAAACATTTTCACCTTTCTTTCCCTTGATTTTCTCCATTTTACAGATGGGAATTGAGGCATAGGGAGATTAAGTGACTTGCCCCAGGTCACACAGGTGGCTCAGAAGTGGCAGGGCTGGGATGTGCCAGCCCTCCATGCCACAGATGGCCAATGTGGCAGTGGGTCACAGCAGAGGCAGAGCAAGCGCTGTGGGAGGATGGGTGGCCGGAGAACAGTCATTTCTTAGTCGCTGGGCTCATGAATCCCTGCGGGGCTGGCTCTGTGCTGTATGCAGGGAAAGGACGGGCGTCCTGAGGAGGCATGGGATCCTTGTCTGGCTGCCCAAGGCTCCAAGGTCCTTCTAGCTCTCATGGCCTGTGTCTGTGGCCACATCTACCTTGGTGTTTGGCTTCTGCCCCCAGGCCCTGAATGGAGGCAGTGAGCGGTGCTCCAAGATTTCTGAGGGCTTCCCGAAGAGGCTGAGCAGCTCCTGAGGGACCAGGGACAGCTGGATGGCTGCTGAGGGAGGGACAGAGGACCGGGCAAATCTGCTTGTCCTTCTCAAGTGCCAGCCTGTCTTCCAGATGAGACGGAGTGTTTAGGGCAGAGCTGTGCTGGTCGGAGGCCCTTCCTCCAGGCTGGAACGGGGCTCAGGTACCCCTGGGGTACTGACACTGCCGTTCCCCCCCAGGATTGCCGTGTGTGATGAGGACAAGCTGAGCCACAATGAATTTATTGGGGAGATCCGAGTGCCACTCCGCCGCCTCAAGCCTTCGCAGAAGAAGCATTTTAACATCTGCCTCGAGCGCCAGGTCCCGGTCTGTGTGGGGGGTGGGCTGCAGGGGTGCCAGAGGAGGGGGCCCTGCAGGGGTGCCAGAGGAGGGGGCCCTGCAGGAGTGCCGGAGGGGAGGCCAGGGTTCCAGAACCTTCTCTTTGCCTCCTCAGCTGGCGTCCCCCTCTTCCATGTCGGCAGCGCTGAGGGGCATCTCCTGTTACCTGAAGGAGGTGAGGCACCTCACAGGGACAGGGATGCATGTGGGTGGGAGGCGGTGCGGGCCCAGGCTGACCCTGCGCCTGTGCCCTGCAGCTGGAGCAGGCAGAGCAGGGGCCAGGGCTGCTGGAGGAGCGTGGCCGCATCCTGCTGAGTCTCAGCTATAGCTCGCAGCGCCAGGGACTGCTGGTAGGCATCTTGCGCTGTGCCCACCTGGCTGCCATGGACGTCAACGGTTACTCGGATCCCTACGTCAAGACGTGAGCCCTTGCGCTGAGCCTCTCCTCCCCTGGGAGCCTGCCCCTGCCCAAATTGGGCATGGCCTGTCCCTGACCCCTTGGTTCCTCTCCCTCCAACACACTCCCAGGTACCTGAGGCCTGACGTGGACAAGAAATCCAAGCATAAGACGTGTGTGAAGAAGAAGACTCTCAACCCAGAATTTAACGAGGTACCCGGGTGGGACTGGACGCAGAGGCAGGCCAGGGAGGAGCTGGGGGGCTGAGGAGTCAGCTCACGAATGGGCGGCCGGCCTTGTCCCCAGGAGTTTTTCTACGAGATAGAGCTCTCCACTCTGGCCACCAAGACCCTGGAAGTCACAGTCTGGGACTATGACATTGGCAAATCCAATGACTTCATCGGTGAGGGATGAGCTCGCTGTGGGTGCCGGGAGAGGGTGAGTGCCAGGGAGGTGGCCCTGACTCCACCATTTGCTCTCCCAGGTGGCGTGTCCCTCGGGCCAGGTGCCCGAGGCGAGGCCCGTAAGCACTGGAGCGACTGCCTGCAGCAGCCGGATGCAGCCCTGGAGCGCTGGCACACCCTGACCAGCGAGCTGCCCCCTGCGGCCGGTGCTCTGTCCTTAGCCTGAGTGGACAGCAGTGCCCTGCACAGGCCCATCGGGCCGGGCCCAGTACCCAACCTTCGCACGAGTGTGTTGCACGTTTACACGGGGTGGGCAGCCCCCACTCTGCACTACCTGTCTTATTTTTGTGAGTCTCAGTGACCCAGGTCTGTCTGCTCGTGAGGGGCTGTGGAGTTCTATATTCACATATGCAAACCTCCTGCCTGACTCGCTAGTCCCTGCAAATATGCAAACACCCCATCCTCTGCATACCTGGGCAGTGCTCAGAGCCCGGCCCCAGGCCCTTGAGCTCCTCACTCCGGCCTCTCCACGCTGCCCCGTCCCTCTCCCCCGACAGGGAGGAGGTCGGATTAGGGGAGGTTCAGAGGAGGAGAATGTCTCAAAAAAGAAAGAAGACAAAAAAAAACCAACCCAGAGCCACTCCTTTAATACAGAAACTTCATTAAAAAACCTAGCCCCGTACAGCTGCCCTTTTAAAGGGGTGGCGATCGCAGGGTCTCTGCCTCTCCAGCAGGTGGCAGATGCTCCCAGCCACTCGTTTAACTGTCCCCTGGATGGGGCCAGGGTTTGAAGGCAGGGCCCCTGCCACCCTCCTGGGGGACACCCGTGCATGTTTACGCCTTTTCTGGTTGTGTCAGTAGCCGGAGCATGGCAGCTGGGTATCAATAAACACCTCCGGGAAACTGGGCTCGTGTGTGCTGCACTGGGAGGCGCCGGGTGGGGCTGCGGTGGGCGTGGTGCAAGGTTGTAGTCACTCCGGGATGTCGATCACCAGGTCATCATCCCCATCTAGGGCATCGTCCCCGCTACCTGCGTCGCTGAACATCTGCCGAGGGACTGTGCTCAGGATCGTGGGGGGGGGCATCTTGGGGGGCGGGAGGGGGGTCAGGGCTGTCCCGACCCCGGCCCCAGAACCCCGGCCAGGGAAGGTCAGCGGCCCTCCCACAGGGCAGTCAGGGGGTCCCACCGCCATCTGCAGCAGGGGGAAGAAACACAGGGGGGCTAGTCAGGGAGGCACTGGGGCCTCAGGGGACCAGGCCCTGCCCCCCAGGGCAGCTCTGGGGAGAGGGAAGGGGCCCTGGGCACAGCCGGGCCAGCCAATGTTGCACTCAGGGTCTGCCCACCCTCAGCCCCTCATGAGATTCAAAGCAGCAAGTGCCTGGGGGTGGTGATGGACGTGAGATGAGGGGATGGGGGTGTCTCACAGGAAACCGGGAGGGAAAGGCCCGGCCCTGCCCTCTCTAGGGAGGCGCCTGGGCTGCCCTGAGGCGGGTTAAGCCAGAGGCGGAGTTGGCCTGGAGTGCCTGCCTGCCTGCTGCTGGGTCCCAAAGGTGCCACCTGGTGCCACCTGCCGTCACCGGCTTCCTCTCCCTCCTCCTCCTCTTCTGCGGGACTCACTGGTTCAGTGGAGGGTATCACAGGCTGCCTGAGCCTGGAGCCCTGGCAGCTTCTCTGCCCGTCATGTCTTGGATGGGCCCCTCCTCGGGATCCCCGCAGCCATGGCCTAGGCCCAGCCCTCCTCTCGGCTCACCTGGGCTGCGGTCCCAGCCTCCTAACTGGACTCCCTGCCTGCAGCCTCTCCCAGATCCAGCTCCTCCGCACTGCAGCCAGAGCACGAGCTCTAAAACACAGACCTGAGCGCGTCACCGCGCCACTCGGGGCATCGGGACAGAGTGCCGCCTGCCAGATGACAGGTGGCCCCTCCACCTGGGCATCCTGCTCTATTTGTCAGAAGTCCTTTGTCCTCTGAGGCTGGGATGTGACCTGCCCAACTCTCCATCCCCCCACTGCCAGGTCCTCACAGACCCTCCCCAGAGAGCTCTATGGGTCTCCTCTGCAGTCCCCATGCTTTGTCTGTGGGCACAAACTGGGCACCTGCTGTGTGCCAGGTGGTTTCTGTTAATGCCTTCCTAGCTTCAGGATGCTGGGGAGCGGGAAGAGGTCAGCTGCCAGCAGAGGAGGCTGAGCCTGGCATGGTCACGGAGGTGCTGAAGCACAGTCCTGCTGAGTCCTGAGGGGCAATGTCCAGTCTGGCCCTGGGCTAGGTGCTGGGTGAGCTGGCAGGAAATGCCATGCGTGGTCTCCAGTGGCCCTTCTGAGTGTCACATTTGGCCCTGTGGCCTCTTCTTTGCTTCCTAAGGAGTCCCCACCCTCACCTCTGCTCCTGGGGTGGCATGAGAGCCAGGGTGGGTTAGGCCTCAGGATACAGGAGGCTGGCAGGATGGACAACAGATGGGGGCCCAGCTCTGAACAGCACCCCCTTGCCCTGTCCCAGGCCGCCTGTGTGTACATAAGTACACACAGGAGCAGGCGTGCGTGCTCGACTGGAAAGCCTGCTGCACGAGGACCGTCCCCTCCTCTGCCTACCACCTCTCCTTCCCCGCTGTGCGCAGCACATCCCACCCTGGCCTGGACTTCCTCAGTGGCGTCCTCAGCCTGACTGGCAGCAGCTCACAATTCTCTGTGGCTTACTAAGGGCCAGGCATGGGGCCAGCGCTTTTCATCCCTTCACTCACTTTCTCTGCACAACACTAGTGAATGGAGAAGAAAACTATGGCTCCAGGCATGAAATGACACGCCGAGGTCCCACGGTGAGTACTGGAAGAGCTGGGACTCAAACCCGGCCAAGTCCGACTTAAGCCTGACAGAACCAACCTGCTTCTGTCTTCACAGCTGTCCTTCCTCTGCTTTAACTCCCTTCCTTCTATCTCCTCACACCAAGTCCCCCAGATCCTTCAGGGACCCCCACTCCCCGGAGAGTCACAGGCAAACTCCCATTTCAGATGGGCGTCTAGGCCTTCCATGACCCCGCCCCACCCGGTTCATCTTGCTAAGGTCGTGTCTCTTACCACTCCTGCTCTGGCCCAGGCTGCACTGTTACTGTGCCCGTCTCCCTTCCCACCATGGCCTCAGCCGGGAATATCCAAATCCACTCACCCGGGGCTCACACTTTCTCCTCGATGAGGCCTTTCCTGGCTTCTCCCTGCCTCCCTGCACAGCCATGGACCTGAGCTGCCCTCCCAAACCTTCTCTCCAGAACATCCAGAACTTTGCTCTAGGAAGAGACTCCACTTTAGGACTCAACGCCCAGCCAGAAAGCCTCAAAGTGCCCCCCTATGCCATGCCAACCCCACCCTGCCTGCCACCCCCCTGCTAAGAACCAGGGCCAGTACTGTCACCTCTGCTTCTCAGGCTCAAGAGGTAAAGTCTCACAGGGCCAAGGTCACACAGAGAAAAGGGTAGAGTTGGGATCGAGCTCCAGATCCCGCACTCCAGACCACCGCAAATGCGGCCTCATTCTGCTTCTGGCTCCAGAACCTGAGAGCTGCCCAGCTGGTCCCCACTCAGCTCGGCCCCTCAGCCCATCCTCATCTCTCCTAAGGCTTGCATCTACTGCCAGCCTGGCGGCTTCCAAATGCGCAGCCCCTCACGGGCCACTGTCTAGCTGCTTTCCAGATGGTAACTGATGCGTCTTCGGCCAGACTCAGCTTCCCTCCAAGCCTGTGCTCCCACAGCACTCCCATCTTGAGGGAGGGCGACTCCACTCATACTCAGGCTACAGCCCTGCAGGCATCCTGGCCTCTCCCCCGCACAGCCCACACCAAGTCCTCCAGGAACTCCCGAGGCTCATTCTCTGAAATGGGTCTGCAGTCCCCTCTGGACCTTCTGCCTGGTTTACCGAGGGGGCCTCCTCACTCCCATCCCGACTCACCCCACCGCTCACCCAGTCTGTTCTATGACCACTGGTATCCGAAATTTAATTAAGATGCAATGAGATCAGACTCCCCTCCATGCCTGCAACCTGTGCCCTGCCGGGGAACTGCCCTCTCCAAGGCTTCATTCACAGTGAAGCCTGCTCAGTGGCACCTCAGGAGCTCCCGCCTCTGACCTGCTCCAGGGCCCATGTCCCTGCTGACTTTCCTCCCTGACACAGACTCCTTCCAGATCCTGCAACAAGCCCAGCTCGCACCCTCCCAGGGTCTCTGCCCGACAGAAACATGGCCCAGGAGCGACACAGCGTGGTCATTTCCTGTGTCTCTGATCAAAGAACATCCCAGACTGCTGGGCCCAAAGTGTCAGCTTTGTCCCCGGGGGTCCCCACGCTTTGTACTTCACTCCGTTCTTCTCCACACGTACCTATTTTTCTAGTATGTTTTCTGCCTATCTTGCTAGAATGTGAGCTCCATTAGGGCAGGGACTGGTCGGCTTTGTTCACTGCCACTATCTGCCACAGCCGGGACAGTGTGTGGCCCATGGGAGGCACTCCAGGGGCGCTTGTTGGTCACATCAAGTGGGACCACTCACCCTACAGGTGCCAAGTCTAGGAGGCGTAGAGGGTAGCAGAGACCTGCTCAAAGCCACGTGGTTTCTAACGGGCAGTCTTGACTTGACTCTAGAGCCCATAATCCTGCCCCCTGGGGCTGCCGGGCATCACAGAACATGCCCACCTGGGGAAACGAGCCTGGCCCCGCTACGCTGCAGCCGTGAAAGGGCAGATCCCTGGCACTGACACGCGGGGTCCCCCAAGGCTGGTTCTGCCCTGATCTGTCTCCACACGGGCCTGTGAGCCGGGACTCCTCTGGTCCACCTCTCAGTGCAGAGCGATGGCTGGATCCCCTGCAGCCCCAAATCAACCGTTCAGGGTTCTCTGACAGGCCCCCGCCTTGAGCCTCCCTCAGGTGGCTGTCCTCCTGCCGTCCTGCCCCTCCCTAGCGCCCCCACGTCAGGGTACCTTGAGTTTCCGGGGAAGGCGGGGCCGTTTCTCCCGCTTGGGCCTCAGGGGGCTGGGCTCAGGCAGCTGCAGGGCCAGGTAGTCAGAAGGGAATGAGGGGTAGCGGGGGGAGGCCAGCTGTGGGCAGGAGTAGGGATGGAGATGGGAGGCGGAGTGGACAGGGTGAGGGTTGGGGGAAGAAATGCAAACAAAAGGAGGATGGAAAAACAAAAGAGATGGTGATGAGTGCGGCTCCCGGGGCTCCCGAGCACAGAAGTGGGGGCAGCAGCAGGACGCTGTCCTGGACTCTGCTCTCCTCAGTCACGCCTGGCCCCGTTCCTACACCAGAGAGAAGGGGGCAGCCCCCACTCACACCCTCCATGGGACACTTGCTGGCCACACCCAGACAGATGTCCCCAGAGTTGGGCTGGCCTTGCCCCGAGGCCCAGCCCTTCTGCCCAAATGACGCCACCTTACTCCCAGGCATTTTGGTTCGACACTTCCCACCCCTGACCCCAACTCACCGAGCTCAGGTATGGGGAGGGGACCCCGGAGGCCTGAAGGGGAAACCCTGTTGAAGGAGGCAGGGAGAGGCTGGAGGGAGAGGGGGCCCCCCCCAGCGGAGGGCTTCTCTTCCTGGAGAAAGGACAGGAGGGGTCAGAGGTGGCTAGGAGCCCAGGCAGTCCACCTGACCCTCCCCAGCGAGAGGAATGCATCTTTTTCTCACCTCTTAGGGGCTGGAGTGTCAGATAACTTGGGTGTCCCCTCTGTCTCGCTGTTATCTGATGATGCAGTGGCATCTGAGTCTGTTACAGGAACAGCTAGTCAGTAAGGGTGGGGGAATCCCAGTCCATCCCAGAAGGGTATAACCTCTTCTACACTACAGGAGGACACCAGAGGACCAAGCATGGAGATCACGCCTGGAATCCCAGCACTGTGAGAGGCCAAGGTGGGCAGACTGCTTGAGGCCAGGAGTTCAAGAGGAACCTGGACAACCTAGCGAGACCTCATCTCTACTAAAAACAAAAACAATTATACAAGCATGGTGGTGTGTGCCTCTAGTCCCAGCTACTCAGTAGGCTGAGGCAGGAGAATTGCTTGGAGATCGAGGCTGCAGTGAGCCATGACCATAACACTGTATACCGGCTTGGGAGACAGAGCAAGACCCTGTCTCAAAAAAACCAAACAAACCAAAAACCCAACAGAAGGGCCCCTGGGGGAATCTGACTCACCAGCTGATGGGCACGTCCACGCACACACACACCCATGCCGTCCCAGGGAGGTCCACAGCCTCTCCAGCCTCCCCAGCCTCCCTCCTGCTCTCATTCCTCCACGACACACCTGCCATGCATGGCCAGGGTGCCAGCCTCCTTCCCACTTACCACCTCTCCTTGTCATCAGACCATCCAAGGAGGATGGAAAGGGCAGTACCTTCACTTGTCACATGAGGTCACCAAGGCTCAGAAGGTAAGGCATGACACTGCAACTCCAACCCAGGTCTGTGACTCCCTGGCTATTTGATGCCACTCATTCCTTGCCTCTGAGCAGAGCCGTCTTCAGCTCCTGCCTCAGCTCCACTCTCCATAACCAAGGCCTGTTCACCCACCCCTCATCCTCTCCTTCATCTACTACTCCTCAGGCTAGCTGCCACAGGTCAGGCCACCAGCATGTCAAAAATCACCTGCTGAGTAGTCTCACCTCACTCTGCCACCCACGGTCCAACTCCAACTCCAGAGTAACCAAAAACCGACCTGGTCCACATCCTTCTTGATGATATGCCCCACTAACTGGATGAATTCTTAGTGCTTCTTAATCTGGCTTCAACATATCTTTCTGGTCAACTAACATAACTGTACTGTCGTCACCACAACCTCCACCTCCCGGGTTCAGGTGATTCTCCTGCCTCAGCCTCCCAAGTAGCCGGGTCTACAGGCACTCGCCACCATGCCCAGCTAGTTTTTCTATTTTTAGTAGAGACGGGGTTTCATCATATTGGCCAGGCTGGTCTTGAACTCCTGACCTCATGATCCACCTGCCTCCGCCTCCCAAAGTGCTGGGATTACAGGCGTGAGCCACCGCGCCTGGCCCATAACTGTATTCTTTACAGCACACTGACCTATTTCCTTAAAAAAGAAATGTATTTCCCTAGTTCAGTGCTTCTGCCTAGAGGGGCCATCTTTCATTGAACAAACGACTGCTACGCATAGAAGCTGTTGCCAATGCCTCTGCTCAGATAGACCCTTTAAGGAGCAGATTAAATGCCACCTCCTCTTAGGAGTCTTCTAGAATCCTTCAAGCCCAATTAACTGCAGGCTCTCCCAGAACCCTCTGCTCTCATTTGTCATGGCTACCCCCACACTGTGCTGAAGAGCATCGTTTGTGTCTTCCTGACCAAGCTGTAAACCTCCATGACAGGAGTGGGGCCCACATCGCTGGCTCTTCCTTCTCAGATGCAACCCACTCTGGCCATGAACATGCTGGATTCTCTCCTACAAGGCAGGAGCCCTGAAATCCCCTCAAATAGGACGTTAACTGGAAGCCCTTAGGGAAGGGAGAGGCAGGGGATGAGAGGCTACAGTAAGAGCCAAACCTCCTACTATGATCTACCTGAGTGGGCCCCTGCCTATTTCCCTAACCTCATCTTCAAGTACTCCCAGAGCAAGCAAATGTGTATCATGTGTTCCAACAAAGCACTATGTCCCAAAACTTGGCCGGCTGCTACATGCCGGTCCCTGCCTCAGACCAATGTTCAAAGGCACTGTGGAGAGGTGATTCTACGTGACGTGGCCTATGAGGGTCCCACCCAGGAATAGGCCCACAAAGGCCCAGCTCAGGGATTTTTCAAACTGTGGGTCTCAATCCATTAGTGGAAGTCATGAAATCAATGTATTGGTTTGCAACCACACTAAAAGAAGGGAAAAAAAAGCAGTCTAAAAAGTATCAGGTTTAGGTGAAGTCTTCCTAAGGCAAAAAAAAAAAAGGTATCCAGATGAACTGGTACAGTGATCTTAAAAATGTTTTGGCTGGGTGTGGTGGCTCATACCTGTAATCATTAGCACTGTGGGAGGCTGCGGCAGGTGGATCACAAGGTCAGGAGTTTGAAACCAGCCTGGCCAACATGGTGAAACCCCATCTCTACTGAAAATACAAAAATTAGCTAGGCATGCTGGCAGGCACCTATAATCCCAGCTACTTGGGAGGCTGAGGCAGGAGAATTGTTTGAACCCAGTAGGAAGAGGTTGCAGTGAACCATGATCATGCCACTGCACTCCGGCCTGGGCGACAAGAGCGAGGACTGCATCTCAAAAAAAAAAAAAAAAAAAAAGTTCTGTTAAACTTTGTTTTGTAGCTATGTATATTGATTGACCCCTGGTCATGATGTAAAATATAGTCATATGCAGACAATACTCAAATAAAGGGAGGAAAACAGTGCTGTTTTTCATCCCTCTGCTCTTCAACAAAGCCCAGCTCAGGGTACCTGAATGTGTTATTCCTCCAGGACAGCTCTAGCTTACTTCTTCACAAGGTTGGTTTATTTTTTTTTTGAAACAGTCTTGCCCTGTCTCCCAGGCTGGAGCACAATGGCACAATCAAGACTCACTGCAGCCTCAACCTTTCAGGCAAGGGATCCTCCTGGTTCTGCCTCCCAAGTAGCTGAGACCACATGTGTACACCACTATGTATGGCTATTTTTTTTTTTTTTAATTGACACGGGGGTCTCACTAGGTTACCCAGGCTGGAAGGCTGGTTTCTTAATCTGGTCCCAACTCAAGAAAGGCCTTTCTTGAGTCCTCTATTCAGACAGTGCCTGCTGTCTGCTTGTGTAGTCTGCAAGCTAAGAATGGCTGTTTAACTTTTAAATGGTTGAAAAAAAATTTTTTTTCATGTGAAAATAATAGGAAATTCAAATTTCCGTGGCTATAAAGTTGTATAGAAACACAGCCATACTCATTATTTGAATCTGGGCTATGGCTGCTTTATACTATAACAGCAGAATTCAGTAGGTGCTTCAAAAATTGTATGTTGCAGAAAGCTTATTTACCATCTGGCCCTTTGCAGAAACAGTTCGTTAACCCTTGTTCTGCTATAATCATTACCACACAATTCTGTTATCATTATCTTCTAGTTCTTACCATGACCTAAAATTCTAGTCTATTTCTTCATTTACTTACAACTAGAATATAAATTACAAGAGACCAAGGGCTTTGTCTATTTTTTCCCCCGCCGGTATCCCCTGTGCCAAGCACAGTGCCTGAAACACAATAGGTGCTCAGGAGGTGGAAGGCAGGCAACTAGGCTTCAGATCCACTGGAGGCTCCATCAGCCGCCACTGCCTAAAAGGTGGGGGCCCAGGAAGCTTGCTAAGTGCCAGGAACCATGCCCTCCACCAAATTTTCAAGAACTCGCTCACCTGAAGAGTCTTCGTCCACGTTCTCATACTGCAGAAGTCGGTCTAGGAGGAAACTGAGGGGAAGGCAGAAGAGGGGAGATGGGCAGTGATTTCCCAGCGAAGCAATGTTCTCCTGGGCCCCTGTCCCTCCTAGCTGCCCCAAGGGATCCCTGAAAGAGTCCATGCACTTGTGGCCCTACTCGGGGTTGGGGTCCGAATGTAGATCGCTAGGAACCACATCGCCCCCCGCCCCTGCAACGTGCCTTACCTCTTGTCCCGGGACACCTTGAGTAATTTCCTCTGCGCTTTCCTCAGCTCCTCCTGGAAGCACTCGTGCTCCTGCATCAAGGGCAAGGGGGGCGCTGGGCCAACGGTCATCCGCGAAGGGCCCCGGAACCCCGCGGCCGCTCGCCCCACCCGCTTTACACCTGAGATCTTGTCCACGCCAGGCCTCACCCCCCACAACCTTCCCGTGGCAGCACTCACGTAGATGAGGAACTTGAGCTTCCGCTTCAGATTCCTGTATTTCTTTTTGTAGTCCACTTCGCCGTCCGCCGGCCCGTTCATGACCGGCCCGGGAGCGGCAGCCAGCTTCTGCAGTTCCGCTACCCAAAGCCTGGGCTGCCCCGCCGCTCACGCCTACACTTCCGGAGACTCTGTAAGGCTGTGCGGCCGGAACTACAACTCCCAGCGTACCCCGCGCCCAGGCGGAGTTACGGCAGGAGCGGCCCTCCCGGGGTGGGGGGGAGGGCGTATACTGGGAAAGGAATGCGGAGGCCAGTGGCTGCGCTGGGGATGGCGTAGCAGCGACGCGGTGACGCCACAAAGATGGCGGACGCTGGAAGGCTGTTCCTCACTCTAATGTGCTTAGATACTTGAAGCCACAAAAAGATTTTCCCCCGAGGTTCCTCGTCTCCTGGCGAGAAGGCCTTTTCTTCTGCCTTGTGAAATAACAGCGGCCTAGCTGGTGCCCATGACCGGAAAGAAAGGTAGTGTCGCGGGCTGAATACACCCAAAGGGTGCCGGCGCCGAATCAGTTTCTAACGAGAACTTTTAAAACGATTCGTTATAGGAAAGGGTAGGAGCCGCGAGACCCTCTAACTGCCCAGGGAAAACAAGTCTTGTCCAGCAAAGTTCTTTGCTCAAGCGGTCCCCGGCCCAACGGTCCCTCGCCCCACGGTGCCGCAGCACAGCGCGTGCGCGAGCCGCTGTCAAACGCGCTGACGGAGGCCGAGAAGAAAAAAGCGGGAGCCGCCAATCCCGGATGGAGCAAAATGGCGCGGGAGAAGGAGATGCAGGAGTTCACCCGTAGCTTCTTCCGAGGCCGCCCGGACCTCAGGTGCTCAGGGGGTTGGAGGTGGGGTTGGAAAGGGCACGCGTGGGATGGGGACTCCGTCCTGACATCCTGTCCCCGCAGCACGCTCACGCACTCCATTGTGCGGCGGAGGTACTTGGCTCACTCGGGTCGCGACCACTTGGAGCCCGAGGAGAAGCAAGCGCTGAAGCAGCTGGTGGAGGAGGAGCTGCTGAAGATGCAGGTGTGGGCCGGAGCCTGGGCCGCGGGAGGTGGAGGCGGAGGCGGAGGCGGAGGCGGAGGCGGAGGCGGGGCTTGCCGCCGAGGAGGAGGGGCCTGACGGGGCGCGGTGAGCGCAGCCTTGGTGCATAGTTCGCCCTCTTGGCGCACACACAGGTGGATGAAGCTTCTTCCAGGGAAGTCAAACTGGACTTTACCAAGAAGGGCAAGAGGCCTCCCACCCCTTGTTGCGACCCGGAGAGGAAAAGGTTCCGCTTCAATTCAGAGTCGGGTTAGTGCTTCCTCCCTGCTATGGGGGCCTTCTACATCGTTAGTGTTTCACTCAAGAAGCATTCACCTCGCATCTGTTATGTCCCCAGGTGTTAAATGAATGAGCGAGGCCAATGAGTCAGGAACCGGGACAGCGAGGACAGATAGCTGTTTCCTGCTGCCCCTCCCTCTGTCAGGGCAGCCCTCGAGACAACCTATCCGATGTGAAGGGAGAAGGGACAGGAGGAGCCTGTCTCAACTTTCTCTCCTTTCCATATTCCAGAGTCCGGCTCTGAAGCTTCCAGCCCAGACTACTTTGGACCCCCAGAAAAGAATGGGGTGGCAACAGAAGTCAGCCCAGCCAAGGAAGAGAATCCAAGGCGAGCCTCAAAGGAGGCAGTTGAGGAGAGCAGTGATGAGGAACTGTGGAGAGACCTGCCCGCACAGAGGGGAGGAGAGGAAAGCAGTGAGGAGGAGGAAAAGGGAGAGAAGGGGAAGACTAGGAAGAAACTTGTGGCAAAGAAGCAGGCATCAGGCAAGGTCTCAGTCAGTAGAAAGCAGGCCAGGGAAGAAAGTGAGATCGACGAAGAACCCGTTCAGAGGACAGCAAAGAAGGTGGAGAGAAGCAAAGGAGCTAAAAGCCTGAAGGAAAAGGAACAGAAGAGTGAAGAGGAGGGGGAGATCCTAGCCAAGAAGAAAGAGCATAGAGAGGAGGAATCGGGGGAGAAAGAGAAAGAAGGGGAGGAGGAAAAGGAGAAAGATTGGAAACCCAGAGCCAGGAGCAATGGCAGGAGGTCAGGCAGGGAAGAGGGGAGCTGTAAGCAGAAAAGTCAGGCAAGGATGCTCATGGGAGACCCGGACAGCGAGGAAGAGGAGAAAGAGGCAGCAGGCAGTAGGGATGACAGTGGGAAAGAAGAAGAACCCCTAGTGCAGAGAAAGATCGAGGACAGGACCCAGCTTAAGGGTGGGAAGGGGTTGAATGGAAGCAGCGAGGACGAGGAAGACAGTGGGAAGGGGGAACCCACAGCTAAAGGCACTAGAAAGATGGCCAGACTGGGCAGCACCAGTGGTGAGGAGAGTGACTTGGAGAGGGAGGTGAGTGACAGCGAGGCAGGGGGAGGCCGCCAGGGGGAGAGGAAGAACCACTCTTCCAAGAAGAGCACCAGGAAAGGCAGGACAAGAAGCTCATCTTCCTCCTCAGATGGAAGTCCAGAGGCCAAAGGAGGGAAGGTGAGGTTGTAGAGGGCTGGGAAGCCACCATTGGGGAAGAGGGAGACCCTGTGTCAGACCCAGCAGGCTTGGCCTTCAGCTGCTGCTCTTTCCTTGCCAGGCTGGCTTAGGTCGCCGTGGAGAGGACCACCCGGCTGTGATGAGGCTGAAGCGCTACATTCGGGCCTGTGGTGCTCATCGCAACTACAAGAAGCTGCTGGGCTCCTGTCGCTCACACAAGGAGCGCCTGAGTGTCCTCCGGGCAGAACTGGAAGCCCTAGGCATGAAGGGTGAGGCCAGGCATGCCTTGGGGGCTGCAAGAGAGGGCCTTCCTGCTGGGGAGGAGAGGATCACCAGCTTCTTCTGCTCCAGGTAAGCCTTCCCTAGAGAAGTGTCGAGCCCTGAAGGAACAGCGGGAAGAGGCCGCTGAGGTGGCTGCCTTGGATGTTGCCAACATCATCAGTGGCTCAGGTAAGGGGTTTCCTCTCACTGCCAGGAGCAGATGGGTGAGGTTGGTCATTCTGATATCTGATCTCTCATTTCCCCTTTCCTCTAGGCCGGCCACGCAGACGTACAGCCTGGAACCCTTTAGGAGCAGCAGCCCCTCCAGGGGAGCTATACCAACGGACCCTGAACTCAGAGGAAGAACGGCCCCGTCCTGCACCTCCAGACTGGTCACATATGCGTGGCATCATCAGCAGTGATGGCGAGAGTAACTGAGCTCCACCCCTCCCAGGAGGGACCCTTGACACAAATACAAAGCATACATAGCACCCTGTGTCTGCAGAGCAGAAGCAGCTTTCTTCAGAGAAGACTGCAGCCCCCAAGGACATAAGCTGTTGGGATGCTACTTCTCAGCTTCACCCTCTCCATTTAAGGTGTTTATTTTTTAAGACTCAATAAAAGGAGTGTTTATAGTCACCTCATCAAATCTGGTCCCCCATTCTCACCTCCTGTATTTCGGGCCAGAAAACTTGACTAGTAGCTACTGCCTCCACCCCCCACTCCCTTGGCCTGGTTGCCTTTAATTTCCACCAGGTTCCTGAAGTCCCTGCCTCCCGACCCTGTCATCCAGCAGCCACCAGACTCTATTGGAGAAGGGGGTGTGGCTCCTCTGCTTTTAGCCCAGTCTGATAACCTAATGCCCATTTAGGAGGGGAGTAGGATGACTTGAGGGCAGCTGGTGCTTAAGCCTTCCCCCTTCTGGAAACAGCCACTTTGTCCAGGGGCCTCGAAGGGTTGGGGAAAAGCCTAGACATCCTGGGCCAGTCCGAGCCCTCCAGGCCTCTTGCTACAGGCCCAGTCTCTGCAGTCATATCAAGTCTCCACTGGACTCTTGGCTGCTGAGGCTTGCAGGAAGATGTGAGCATGGAGCTGCCCGGGATCTGTGTAGGAGGCAAACCTTCTATGAATCTTTGAAGCCAAAGCAAAGAAAACAGGAATTACAGGTCAAGGGATTGAAGACCTTTGATAGCTGAGATCTGGTCATATCTGAAGTCATTAAAATCACTGAAGTGTTTAGATACACAGCCCAATAAATTCTCTTTTTTAAACATAAGCAGTACTATTCACCAGCCACTGAGCAGTCCTTCACGCACACCGTAGACAGAAAGGTAAGTCTTGAAGTCTGTTAGAATAACCAACAGTTTATTAAAAGCTAGCCTGGGGCTCTGTGCCAGCCCCACAGCTGAGAGGGGCTCCCACGACTGCCCCCAGGCCCGGGAGCAGCCCCTTCCAAGGTCCTTCCCTTGTTCCCCCGCCCCAGCCCTGATCCCAATTAAAAAAAAGATAAAGGACAAGACGGCACAGGACGTCAGACAGCAACAGGGGAATGGGGAGACCCAGGCATCCTGACCCCAAGACCCCATCCTGATCCTTTTTGCCAGTAAGGTGCCTCTCATTCTCCCTGCCTCAGGCCCCAGACCTGTTCTGCCCTACGGCAGGTCTGAGGGCCCCACTGTGAGGGTAGCATAGTTCTCTGAATATAATATATCTAGACCCACCCTTCCCCTCCCCCAGGGGACTAGATGAATATTTGACACAAACATCTCCCTCCTTTCCCAGGAGGTGGCGGAGGGAGACCCTGGCACCATGGTGGGGAGGCGGGGCTCCCGGGCAACCTTGGGGCACCTATGCCCAAGCTGGCCCTGGGCCACTGGCTAGCCCCAAGAAGCTCATGAGATGAGATCTGAGGGGAGCTGGAGCCAACATCCTGTCCCCTACCCTTGCTTGGGCCTCCAGCTCAGTGCCCTCCAGGGTCAGGCTCCACCCACCCCTGCCCTGCCCTGCCCGTTTAGGAAGGGAGTAGAATGACTCCCTGCTCCTCCCCACTGCACTTCAGGAATAGAAGTGGGAAGAACCATTGAGGATGTGGGAAGCGACACTGGTGCTGCGGCTCAGGGGCCCAGGCACTGCAGCAGCAGGAGGCCCCACGTTCTCACTGCCACTGCCCCCCGAAGCTGCCCGCCGCAGGGGCTGGGGGCTGTTTCTTAGCAGCAGCAGAGCTCCGCCTCGGGGTGTCCCGCTCTGTGTGGGGGGTCCCAGCCAGTTTGGGGGCCCTGGGGGAGCTAGTAGAGACGGCTGGCGCCAGGCTGGAGGGGGCATGCCTGGTGGAGGAGGGCCGTGGCTCCAGTGTGCCCCCGAACGGGGAACGGGACGGGAGGGCCAGGCAGGAGCAGGGGGTGGAGCGGGATAGCCCTGGGCAGCAGCCTCGGCTGGGATGCCCCCCAGAGCCATGCTGGAGAAGCCCAGCCTCATGCTTTCAGCATCGAAGGCCTCTATCTCCCGGGCCTGCCGTTCCAGCAGACTCCGGATTCGCTCGGAGCGCCCTGTCTGCAGAGCCAGCAGCTCCTCTTCCACCTGGGGCACCCAGAACAAAGGTTAGAGAGTCGGGTGGGGGGCAGGGGGGCAGGAGCCTACCCTCCATCCCGGGTCCTGGAAGCTGGGCCCTTTACCCGCTGCTCCAGCAGTGCCCGCCGCAGCGCGACCCTCTGCTCCAGCTCCCGCAGCTCCCTCTCGTGCTGGCTCTCCGTGCGGATCTTAATCTTGCTCTGGTAAGCGTTGAGCAGCTCCAGCTCCTGTTGAAGCTGCTGCCGAAGGGCCTGGAACTCTGCCTCCTGGGTCTCATCAAGCCGCAGCTGGAGGAGACAAAGAACCAGTTGTAGGGATCTCCTCCCCAACCCCCACTATCCTCCCCTGCCCCAGGTAGGCCTGGGCCCTAAGGTTTCAAGAAGCAGCGGTCTCAACATCTATCAGAATGGAAGATGGTCATACCCTGTGGCACAGCAATTATACTGCAGAATCTATCCCCCAGGTATACTTGCACATGTGTTCGAGGTGTTCACGGAAGCGTTGTGATAGCAAAATACTGGAAACAACCTAAATGTCCACCAATAAGGGATGGGTTAAATAAATTATGGTACAGCCATACTATGGAAAATTCTATGCTGTAAAAAAAATGAGATGGGTGTACTGACAGGGGAGGATGTCCAAGAAGTATTAAGTGGAAAAAGGAAGTTAGAGAATAGTAAATGTACAGTATGATTCCATCTTGTCTAAAATTCATATTTTTCAAAATGTGCACTGAAAAAACACAGAATACAGTTAATTATTAACAAGTTACCTGTGAGAAGTGGGACTAGGTGAGTGAACAGCCTTCGGTGGGGCGTTTCCACTCTCTACTCTCTATGTACATTATTTTTTTAAAGTGACCCACTCCAGTGTTAGGTGTGGTCATTTTTTTAGAACAGCAACTTTCAAAATCCTCCAGAAGTCTGAGTAAATGGGCTTGAGGGCAAGACACTTTAATCTGCACCCTGTTTACCCATTAAACTAACTCGGGCCCAGGAAAAAATAATAGCCACTCTTTTCCTTCGTGGTTCTTGGGAGAGTAGGCACATGGCTTTGTCAAGACCTTAAGAAAATGCTAAGAGAAAGAATAAAACCATTGAGGAGAATATGAAATAATCAAATCACCGTGGAGAACACTAACCAAGAAACAGTATGTGAGTTTCCCAAGTAAAAAAGCCCTAGCTCTGTGCATGCCCCACACTGTCTACTTCGCTAAAGCAAAGTACAGAGCCCAGCCTCTACCACGCACCCTCCCTGGGCCCCAGGCCTCACCGCCTGCGAGCTGAGCATCTCTGAGATGGACTGGTCATATTGCTCGGCCAAGATCGCCAGCTTGCGGGTCTGCTCTTCCTTGAGCCGCTTAAGGAGGCTCTTGTGCTGAGCTTTGGGCGTGGTCTCCAGCAAGTGTGCTCGCAGAGCCTTGTACTGCCGAGTCTGGATCTTACACGTCTCCTGGAACTGCTTCTTGATCTGCAGCTCCTTAGACTATGCAGTGGACGGATCAAGGGGAGATGGGGGCAGGGGGAGGAGTAGGAAAAGGAGGAGGAGGAACAACCAGGGGAAACGGGGAGAAGAGAGAGAAGGGAGGTCCTAGACTTTTTAACCACCAGATCTTATGTGAGCTCCTTACTGCTGGGAGGTATCTGCTCTCATGACCCAAACTCCTCCAAATAGGCNAAGCAGAGACAGGGAGAGGGAGAGAAACAGAAAACATGTTAGACAGAGGGGGTGGGGGGAGCTGTATACAGACAGACATGGAGAGGTGGGTTCATGTTGAGAGAGAGAGATCAGGAAGGTCTCGATGGGCAAGAGATGCAAAGAAGACAAGTTTTCAAGAGCACGTGCATGGAGTTGGGTGGGATACCCACGAGAAAGAACATCAGTTACTGGACAGGGAATTGAGGATCTTGGAAGCTCTGACCAGGCAAAGAGGGAGAGATTGTGACCTAGAGACAGAAGCACGTGAGCAAATATGAGAACGTGCACAATAACAAGAAGAACCAGTCACACAAAACACCCATGAAGAAAGCAACACAACTAAGGACAGACACAGGAAGTCCCAGGTCCAGCACCTCAGGGAGGAAGGCAGGGAAGGAGGAGAAGCACCGAGCTAGAAAGGGGTAAGAAGGGGCTGCCCCATTTTGGGCCACAGAAAAGAAGGGGGCAAAGGAGGTGGCCAAAAAGGGCCTGACAAGTTCAACCGGCCAGGAGCTGCCACCCTGACCAGATCCGCATTCCAACCCGGCCCCTCACATACTCACTCCCACTTCAGGCCCACACTGGATCCTGCTGCCACGGCCCCCATACTCCGCCTGGTTGCCCCCAGCTCAGCACCCCCTACTATGGAGGGCCCCCAACCCATTAGGGTAATGCCTGATGCAGAAGAGCAATTTGGCCCCCAGCAGCCGGGAACCACGGAGGGAACGAGTTGGGAGAAAAGGCAAGGGATGAGGAGACCAAGGGCCTGGAAACTAAGGGCTCTGGAAGGAACCCACAAACAGGGGCTCTGTGGGATCAAGAAGTTCGGTGAAGTTCTACAGGGGCCTGGGGCCCAGGCCCCAGAGCCGGTGGCGGTCATGGTACAATGAAGCTATGAAGGCATAGAGCATGAGGCTGAGGAGAGGGGCTGAGATAACGGAGGCGGGGTGAAGAGGTCATGGAGCCGGGCCAAGGGTCAGCCTGGGGGCATACCGGGGAGGCTAGGCGGCAGGACAAAGCAGACAGAGGCAGCCTGGGCCAAAGGCACAGTTCCGCTCAGATATTTTATTTGTGTTTGTCTTTTTCGTTTTTTTGGTGGGGGGGAAGGGGACAGGTTGGAAGGGAGACAGAAAAACAAAATCAAAGAGGAGAAAAAAAACATGACTCTTCCCACCCTCCGCCACCCCTGGCCCCAGGCCTGAGTCAATGAGGGTGAGGATGAGCACACACAGCGGGAGAGCAGCAATAACTTAGGGGAGGAGTGCCAGGAGAGCACAGAGTGACTGCTGGACTCCACAGCGGAGGAAGCTGCCTGTCTAGAGGTCCGAAGGGCTGGGCCTGGGGTGAGGGAGCAAACTGAGGAAGGTGGGTGAAAGGAGAGGACTGGGGACTGGAGAAACTTCACTGGATTGTGGGAAATAAAGTGCTCAATGCTCTAGATTTGGGCTGGAGTCAGCTACCTCCAGGGAGGCAAGGCCCGGGACTGTCGGGTGCGGGATCTCCGCCCGGCGAGAGTCCCTGAAAGCGGCTGGCAGGAAGCAGGGGGCCCTAGCCGGCGCTGGCTGCGTGGTAGTAGCCGGGGGATTCGGGTGGGCCGTTCACCCCGAAGCAGGCCCCAGCTGGCCAGTGTGTGGATGGCCCACAGAGGCAAGTGGGATGTTAGACCTTGGCTGGCCCGTGCCAGACGCCAGTTCCAGCCCTTACACAGGGCCCAGACCCTTGCCAACAGGGCTAATGGGTGTTGGGCAGTGCGGTGATTACGCCGCCGGGGCCCAGGGACAGGCAGGCGGCTGCGGAAGCCATCCTTGTTGGTTTTGGGGTAGAGTGCAAACAGACCCCGGTCCCCCACAGCCCCACAGCCCTGTAGGGCCCGGAAGGCCATGGGTGACAGGCGCAGCAGAACACGCAACCAGAGTCGAGATATGCCCCGGCGCACCCGGGGTCCCTGCTGCCGCACCCACCTGCCTCCTGCTGCTACGGCCACTAGAGGTAGAGCCAGGCCTGGCCAAGCTAGGAGCCAGGCAGCTCCAAGGCCCAGGGGCACACCCATGAGGCCTCGGCGCCAGCTCAGGCCCAGGACAACACCCAGTGCGGTACCCTGGGCCAGAAGTAGGAAAAGACTCGGGGGCAGGTGTAGAGCTGTACAAAGGAGCAGGTAGGAGGCCCCCAGGCCCACCAGTCCTACCTCAAGGGCCAGCAGCGCTGCCTGCAGGCCACCCCCACCCTGGGCTGCCAGCAATGGGAGCAGCAGCAGCAGCAGGAGGGGCAGGAGGCCAGAGGAGGACCCCACTGCAAAGGAGAGCCCAGCCAGGAGGCCATGGGACAGGAGTCCAGGGAGCTGGCTGGCAGGGCCGGGCCTCAGGTGTGTCGGAGGAGGTTCAGGAGGGATATCTGGGGAAGGACAACCGTCTCCAGGATCCCTAGGGGTTCCAATCAGAGCCCCCTCTTCCTCTTCTTCCTCTTCCTCAGGGACTGGAGTCAGTGCTGGGCCCTGGACCCAGCCAAGCTCAAACTCCTCATCCAGACTCCCATCCTCCTTCCCCCACATGCTCCATGTCCCAGCCTCTTCCTGGCCAACAATGCTCCTCTCCTGGGGTGCCAGGGAGGGCATCCTAAGCTCCTCTACCTCCTCCTCAGGCAGACCCCAAACTTCCTCATCGACCAGGCTCCCATGTTTTTGTGGACTGGAACTAGGGGCTCCTGATTCTTCCCCCAAAATCCTCTGCTGCTCAGGCTCCAAAGTGGCCCCTTCCTTTCCCAGAATCCTTCTCTCTGCAACTGCTTCCTCCTCCTCACCCAGCATTCTTTGGTCCAGGACGGCCTCCTGGCCAGGTGAGCAGGGCTGCTCTTCTATAGGGGTGCCTGTGCTGGGTGGGCCCAGAGCCCCAAGAATGGGGAGCGGGAGGCCCGGGGGGCGCTGGCCTGCACGTACTTTGAGGCTCTTGGGCTGCTGGCGAACCTGGGCCGCGTGCTTCTGCCGCAACTCTTGCTCGCGCCGCTTGTTGTACTCCAGCTGGTTGCCCAGCTCCGTCTGGTGCTGCAGGCGGGTGAGCTCAGCCCGAGTGCGCTGCACGGCCTGCAGCTGCCGCAGCTCCAGCTCCCGCGTGGCCTCGTGCTGCCGAAGCAGCAGCGCACACTCCAAGTCTTTCTGGGTCTGCTTCTTGTTCAGGTCCTGAGGCAGAAGAAACGCAGGGCCCGAGGCCCAGTCAGTGTCAAAGAAGTGAGCAGCCAGGGCTCCTTGACAGAGGGGGCTGGGGACGGCAAGAGATGAGGGTGTAGGGGAGCCAAGCTCTTGCCTAGCCTGGGAACAGAGGCCTAAGGAAATTCTGGCAGGGTCTATTGGGGATGGGAAATGAAAGAGGCACTGAATGGGCCGGGCGCGGTGGCTCAAGCCTGTAATCCCAGCACTTTGGGAGGCCGAGGCGGGTGGATCACGAGGTCAAGAGATCGAGACCATCCTGGTCAACATGGTGAAACCCCGTCTCCACTAAAAATACAAAAAGTTAGCTGGGCATGGTGGCGCGTGCCTGTAATCCCAGCTACTCAGGAGGCTGAGGCAGGAGAATTGCCTGAACCCAGGAGGCGGAGGTTGCGGTGAGCCGAGATCGCGCCATTGCACTCCAGCCTGGGTAACATGAGTGAAACTCCGTCTCAAAAAAAAAAAAAAAAAAAAAAAAAAAGAAAGAGGCACTGAAGCAAAGCTGAACCTTTAACACCATAAGAGCCAAGGAGAAAGAAGACAAGAATGAGGCAAACGGAAAAGGGTGGGTCCCTGGGATCTGTGAGCTAGCGGGAGAGGGGGGACTGGAACGCCTACCTCCCGCAGCAGGTCCTGATCCAGGCTGTGCCGAGCCAGCAACATCTTGCGCTTGTACTGGCGACACTGCAGCTCAAAGTACTGGCGCTGCCGCCGCAGCAACCCTGCCTCCTCCTCCGCCTGGCACTGTTGGAGCTGCTCCTTCTGCCGCAGCAGCCACTCGGCCTTCTCTCGCTTGGGCGTGCTGGGGTTCTCCTGGAGCTCCTGGGAGAGGGCAGAGGGGAGCAGGGTCAGGGCCCACCAGGCCCGCCATCTACCCCGCCCCTGCAGCAGCCCTAGCCCACCTCCTTCAGCTGCTCCTTGCGTAGTTTGTAGGTCCGCTTCTGCGCCTCCAGCAAGGCGGCCAGCTCCTTCTTCTGCTGCCCGAGGATATGCTGCTGGAACTTCCGCTCCTCAGCCTGGGCAGCTCGAGCCTCCTTCTCACCAATGGCCTGGTGCCGCCGGGCCAGCTTTTCTGCCTCTGCCCCAAAGCCAGCCCGCTGTGCCTCGAGCTCCCGCTGCAGCCGCGCACTGTGCTCCTCCCGTTCACCTCTCAGCCGTGACTCCAGGGCCAGCAGCTGCTTCTGGTGCTGTCTTCGCATCCGCTTATAGCCGCTCAGCTGCTCCCGCAGCGCAGAGTCCTGCTCATGCTCCTGGATCTGACGGCTGACCTGGGGCAAGAGAGAGGGTGAGAGCTGAGGCTCAGCCTGGCCCCCAGTTAATTAACACAGAGCGTCTTCCACGGGGAAGAACATGGGTTTTCAACTCATTGGTTTCATTCTCCTTTAGCACCTTTCTCACACACACCCTCTCTAGCCTGTTTTCTCAATCTGATAATGGCGATATTATCTACTTCACAGGTTGGTCTAACCAAAGGATAAAAGGTGGCAAGCACAGGGCTTGGCACAAAAGAAGGAACAATGCATGCTAATTTGAAACAGTGAGTCAGACAGATCTGGGGTCAAATCTCAGCTTTGCCACTTACCAACAATGTGATCTCAAGTAAGTTAACTTCTCAAAGCACCAGTTCCCTCATCTCTTAAACAGGGAAATAATACCTCCTTACACAGGCTGTGGAGTAAGTTTGGAATCTATCTAATAAGTGCTGGCTTCCTTCTTCAGCAAACATGGTGGGTACTAAGCTGGGATGGGGCCACATGATGCTGGAATAACAAGAACACTGGGCTTGGAGACCCTCACCAAAAGTCTGATCTCAGATCTCATTCTCAAATGACTCTGTCAGTGGCTCTCAAACTAGTCCGGGCAGCCAAGACCTCGCTGCACAGTACTGCAGAGCACCACAGGATCTGAAGAGTTGCTGGAACACAACCAGCCCCAAGCAGAGGCTGTAAGTACATACTAGACTGCATCAGTGGCCTCTAAGGGGATCGTTGATAGTCAAATGCAGCTGAGCAGGAATGTGATCTAAAGACTTATTAAAAAGATGGATGAAAAGCTATGTTTTATGAAAAGCCTAACCACTTTTCCCTGTGAACTGAGAAAAAGATTGCCGTCAGTTGATTTTCGGAGAGAACTAAGAGCCTGCTTACAGGAGCAGAGAGCCACCAAACGCACTGGGGCAAGTGGCTCATTTGAGCCACAGGTGCCTCATTTCTCCAATGGGATCCTATTCTCCCTGTCCCCAGGGAGCTGGAAGGGTTAACACAGGCCTGTGTGTGAGCCTGAGAGCTAACTGCTGGTAGGAGACAGACACCTGAACACCATCCCTGCCCTTTGGGGCACAGAATCCGGCAAACCTAACGTGCTGCTATTCAGGACCACCCAAGCACAGGGCATTCCCGGCACAGGGCTCCCCCAGGACAGGGCACCCCCATCACAGGGCTGTGAAGCACCTGACTCACCAGAGGAGCCTGGGAAGGCAGCCCATGAGATGTCAGTTAAGTCAAGCCATGAAAATGGAATAAGAGTTTGCCAAGCTAGAAACACCCAGATTGGGCCATGTGACCATAACAGTCCACTGGGAGGAGGAGGGAGGTGGGAAGGTTAAGGGGAGCAGGCAGGAGCCAGCAACAGAAAGTGAGGATAGAATCCAGACTCAATCACAGGCCACTGGGAGGAAATAATTTCTAGACTTAAAAAACAGACAGTGAGCAGGCTGAGTGAGGATGGCTGCACTCACCAGGGAGGCAGTTCGGATGGTGGCAAAGTGATCCCGGTTGCGGCAGTAGGCCCGGCGGCGAGCAGAAGAGGTGGTGGAGGTGGGAGCTGGGGCTGCAGGCGGCTGGATAGGGCTGGGGGTTACCTCTGGCTGGTAGGGGTCATCATACAGGTTGTCAGAGCCCTAGAGGGAGGTAGAAGGACCACCCAAAGCTCAGAGGACACTGAGCCCAAAGACAGCTACCTGAGGAGAGCCACTCAGACACAGAGGAGTGCTGAGCTTAGGGAGGGAGGGTGAGGACCCAGGCGGTTCTAGACCAGGAGGCTTGGGCCCCCCAAGCGTGAGCTGCATACCGGCAGCCGGTGGATAATGGAGCTGTGAGAGGTGACCGTGTGCTCTCCCTCCTGCATCATGGCCATCTCCCGGGCTTCAGGGCCTTCCTCTTCCTCCTCCTCTTCCTCTTCCTCCTCCTCCTCCTCCTCATTGTCTGAGGCATCTGCTAGGCTGTTAACAGAGCTGCTCTGGCTGGAGGCGCTGATGGACATGCTGGGCACTGAGTGGCTACTCTCGAGACTGGTCAGGGTGCCGGCTCGGTGCATGTAGGGCTCGGCCTCCTGTGAACAGGGCGTAGGCTGCTGGGCAGGGAAGGGGAAGCCCTGGGGTGTATGCATGGAGGGAGCACAGGGAGATGGTGGGGTGACTAGGGCTGAGGAAGGGGCCAAAAAGCTGCAGGTGGCAGAGACACACAGGAGATAAAGATGGGTGTCAGAGCAAGCTGTGTCACCTCTTCCTCCTCTGGGGCCTCGGCACCAGGGCCATTGGGTGCCTCTTGGAACAGGATCTTCTTCATCTTTCGGTACTGCAGATTGTCCAGCTCCCGTACAGCATCCTTGGTCCTCTGGATCAGGTCCATGATGACTGTGGGTGGCCGCTCCCGGAGCACAAAGCGGTGCTGGGGGAAGAGGATGCTGAGGCCTGCTGCCAACTCCCCTCCCACCCTCCATAACCCACAGCCCTTGGCATTCCCTCTGGCCTGAGGCATTCTTCTGGGGCCCACACCCACCATGGGTTGATGCTGGCCTTGTCCCAGGCCTTTCTCCCACAGCAATTTTCTGCACCACCCAGTACCTACTCCCTAGACAGATTCTTGTTCCTTCAGGCATGGCTGACAGACAGGAACAGTCAGGAGATCTGAATTCTCATCTAGCTCTTCTACTAAAGGGCTATGTAACCTTGGACATGTGATGGACATGGGCTTCATACAGTAACCCACAATTACAAAACAAGGGGGTCCAACTACATAATCTAAAGTTTCCATCTAGGGCTCCTTAAGCCCCCATGGGTCTGTGAAGTGAATGGGGCCCCTCTATTTTTGATAACTCAAAAAACACCTAAGGGAAATCATACATTTACCCATGATAAGGCTACACAGGCTTTTGGCTTGCATTACATCAGATCAGTGGGGCAACCCTGGTTATCGCACGCTGACCAGAAGCTCTGGCTGGCAATTATATACATCTTTGATTAATAAAAGATGGGAAAACAGATTATTACTTAATAAATTAAGGCAGTCTGGTAGACACAATCTTTTAAAACACAGAGTCCACTGGGCATTGGGGATGGGGTGGGAATTCATCAATGAAGCTCTTGACGGAGGAGGAACTGGGAACCACTAATTTCCCTTGGGGTTCTTGAGGCTCCAACAAGCTACAGTTCCAGGAGAACGCTAGGCTAGCAGGCCCTCACCTTCAGGAGAACCTCTGAGGTTGGCCTGTCTTGAGGGATTTTCTGAAGACAGGAGTCGACAAAATTCCGGAAGTACTCAGACCTGAAAGTCACAGGAGGGTTGGGAGAGGAGTGGGGAAGGCATGAGCCAGGCAGCCGTACCCCATGGCCTCACCTCTGGTCCCAGGAATCTCAGTCCTCACCAGTGTCCTGACTGGAGCACGGGGGATTCATTCTGTGCAATGTGGTATAAGGCACTCATCGCATTCATGTTAAACAGCGGTGGTTTCCGTTCCGCTACAGAGAAAGGTGAAAGGGAAGAAGGCGAGAGGAGGTGGGGAAGGGGGTTAGAGGACAATGGAATGGAATTGAGACAACCTGGGTTAAAGCCCCAGCTCCTTGACTGCCTTGCCACATGACCTTGAGAAGTTCCCATGATCCTGCTACGTCTCAATTAATTCCTTCCTCTGTAAAATACAACACTCATCCTCCGCTGCACATGGGTAGAACAGGGGTCAAAGAAAATAACATATACAAAAGCACTAACAAGACAGAAGGACGGCCATTCGGTTATCACCCCAAGTAATACTTCTTAGATGCCAAAGGGAGCAAGCAGGTAACTCGTTAATTGCTATGGGGAAGATAAAATCAAGAATTAGGCCCTGCCCTCAAGGAACTCCCAGTCTAAAAGATAAGATTAAATAGGACTGAAAAAATAACATCAAAGTACTAATTGGTATAAGAAGGAGACAGGAAAGTGGCTGGGAAGTTGAGAGTTTGCAGTGGCCCTTCAAGCTAGTACATCTTCAGGGAATTCAGGGAAGGGTTTTGTAAAAAGACCTGAGATTAGAAATTGCAAGCTAGGAGTCCCTAAGAATCCCTTGTAGTGCAGAAAAAGTCATGTTGTTTTGGCCTAAACGATGATTTTAAAAATTAATTGCCAATAGTAATAATCATATAATATGTTTCCAGTTTCTCCTTAAGAATTAGATCTGGTGAAATGCAGTCTACATTACTGCATAACAATGGTCGGGAGCTAAGCACTAGCTGCCCTCTTTCTACGGAAACAGCAATCTCCAGTTTGCCATAGCCTCCTCCACACTGCTTCCCTGATACTATATGAGCTGACATTTGTAATCAGACTTGTGTTGTTTTTCAATAGTAGAGTAATACTTCTCTGTATCCCCATCTCTTCCAAAAACTAGAAATAACATGGACAGATCTAGCTTTTTCTTATACTTGAGTCTGTTTCTTACATTTTCATCAACTGTCTGGGCCTAGCCTCAAATGGTAAATGCAGACTGTGGAGATGGAGGAAAACGGCTCATCCAAATCTCTGACCTCGGGCAGGGGACCCAATATGAACCAAAGCAAGGAAGTGGAAAAGTTCATGACACACTCAGAGGTGGAGCCCATGAAGGAAAGGGCCAGCCTTTAGGAAGCAGAGCCTCTAGGTTGGTGCAAGGAATGATAGAGATGGCTTCAGTCTTGAAGGCAACAGTAGGGCACTGATGGCTCCGAACAGGGAGTGAAACAACAGCACTGAGCTTAGGCAGACCTCTCTGGCATCAGTATTTCAGACACACTGGAAGGGAGGAGAGACTGGAGAGATCACCACAGGAGGCTGTTGATAAGAGAAACTAACAGCAACTCTTTCTTAGGCAACTATTTTGTGTCTGGCATTGTGCTGGAAGCCTTATAAAGGTTACCGACCTCATTACAGAATTGTTTCAATAGTGCTGATGAGAACCCTAGCATGGCTTCAAGGGCTTAAGAACTCATTTGGGCCTAACTCTCTGGCATTATTCCTCACTATTCTCTACATGACATGCTATGTTCCCGACAACTGAAGCTAGTCCCAGTTCCCCAGGCCTGCTCTTACCTCTAGGCTTCTCACATGCTGTTCTCCCTGCCTGGAAAGCTCTTCCCTATATCCTTCAAACAGCTCTTATTTATCTTGTGGGTCAGCTTCAACATTCCGCTACAAGGAGGCCTTCTTCAGCCCCTAAACTAGGTCAAGTCTCTTATTTTACATTTGAACCGCTCCTGTAACTTCTCCACTCAGCTTTCATCACACTGAAAGAAAACATGCCTGCCTCGTTTCCCTAACTCAAATGTAAGTTCTATGAAGGCAGGATTCTCATTCACTGCTATCCCTCCAGAATCACAGTCCATGGCACATGGTGGGCACTCAGAAAAGATTTAGAACTAGGGTAGTGGACAGGAAGAGATGAATGCTACAAAATCTCTAGGCCTAAGAACTGGCAGAATTTGACAGCTGCCTTATATGGATAGAGTCACAATGGACAGGAAGTTGGAGGCCTGGGATCCCATCCCTAGGAGAATGGGGTAGTCTGGGAAGTAAAAGAAAAGAGTGGAAAAGAGGATGAGGGAGCAGAGAGGAGGATGTTCTTACCCAGCTCAATGCAGGTTATCCCCAAAGACCAGACGTCTACTTTGCCATCATACTGCCCCTCATCCATGGCCAGGATCACCTCGGGTGCCATCCTGGGAGAACGGTCAGGAGAGAGAGATGAATCACCCACTGAGACCTTATCATGCCTACTCCCAATATCCTGGGAGCTCTCTCCACTCACCACCACTCTCACTCACCAGTATGGGGTGCCCACGAAGGAATTGGCGGGTGCCATGATGGATGCAGAGCCAAAGTCCCCCAGCTTCACTAACCCTGGCTCTGACAGCAGGATGTTTCCAGCCTTCACATCCCTGTCAGAGGCAAAGTACAGGGATGAGACACATGTCTCAGGAAGCTAGGCAGGGGCTTTGGCCAGAGCTTCCAGGAGGACTACAGCCCAGCTAAGTGACAGGTGGTGCAGATAGTACTCCCCTCCCAGGCATCACTGGTGCTGCTCATACCTATGAATCATGTTGTGGGAGTGCAGATACGCCAGGCCCTGCAGTGCCCCGTGGGTCACGGCCGCGATCTCCACCTCCTGAAGGGGTTTCTTGTGCACTGGAAAGTGAAAGAAGAACTTCAATTTGAGGGAGCGCAAGCATGGGTCTGGAATAAGCTCCCCTTAACCACTCCCCTATGACTCCTCTGTTCTTCACCCTTCTTCACGTATTGGCCAATGAGTCACTTACCTTCTAGAAGGTCAGAAGCTGAGCCCAGGCAATACTCCATCACCAGCTAAGGAAGGGACAAGAGTCAGAGATCAGAATCTGCTGCGCAGAGACTCAAAACAGAGTTTCCTTGACTATCCTGCACTCAAGCTATGTCCCTGGGGTGATGACAAGGAGGAAGGACAACTGGAGACAATGAGGGGGTGGTGGGAGAGTTCCTGGAGTCCAAGCCTAAGACATTCACCACCATCCATCTGAATCCCTTCAAACTCCCATTCAGTCTCCACCTCCTCCAGCCCACAGTGCCCTGTCCCACCAGCTAATAGCCCATGTCACTGAGCCAGGCTTTTGCTCAGAGGGTATGTCTGAGGACTAAAGTGGTCAAAAGAAACTACCTCCTTCCCAAGATCCCATAATGGCACCATGAACAGGGCCAACCTAAGAGACTTGACCAGGATAAGGACAGGCGTGAACAGGGTAAAGATCAGGCCAGAGTCTGGCACCAGCTCACCCAAGCCGTGTGCTCCCTCAGGTAACAGCCCCGGTACTGAATGGTGTTGGGATGCCGGAGCTTCTGTAAGAACCGCACCTCCTTGATGATGTCTTGCCATTTCTAGGGGGTCAGGGTAGGTGGAGGTTACCTAGCTTGCATCTTGAGACAAGTCCCCTGCGCCCAACCTGGCTGTATTGCACCTGGCCCACCTCATTGGACTGCTTCCCACTGTAAGACATCTTCTTGATAGCCACCACCTCACTATTCCGGACATCCCGGGCCTAGAAGACCAGACCAGAAGGTGTTGAAGGCTCCAGTGACAGCCGGGCATGGGAAAGGAGGAGAGGACAGGAAAGGCCAGTATGATGGGCGTGGTGTGCAAGGGCTGCTGGGAGGTCCACAGGAATAGGAAGAGTCCCCATCCCTATTACACCCTCCCCAAGACCCAGCTCACAAAGTATACGGCTCCAAAGCTGCCATGGCCAATTTCCCGGAGGTCAGAGAAGAGCTTTTCTGGGTCATCCTTGAAGAAGAGCTCAGCCACATCAGGGTCCTTCAGGCTTCCGGCCCGGCCCCCAGCTGGCATGGTGGCCCCTGGGGGCCCTGAGATTGGGGCCTGGCCTGGGGAATGGAAATGGGACCTTTAGAGCAAGGATCAGGCCTTTAGGAAGAGGAAGGGACCCATCAAGTTTCTGCCATCTCCTCCCCTCATTCCCTGATGAGGGGGAGGCACTGCTGAGGAAGGGGAGGGGGAGATTAGGAACAACATCAAAGCTCCAAAAAATGAAGTTGCCCGGGCAACCAGATCACGCGGGCTAGGTCCCTGGAGTCCCTAAAACTGCTAGGAAGATTCTGGGAGGCTAAGCATCCTCACCACCTGCTTCAGCGCTCAACAAGTTCCCATTTCCCTACAGCCCCTGTATCTCCCCTCAAGGATAAAACATTCTGCCTCCCAGGCAGCACTCCAGAGCCCCAAGTGTCCTGTCCCACAAGTCCCATACCCCAACTGTTTCCAGGCACCTTCCTGTTCCCCTTGGTGCTGAGGCCCCCTCCTCCCTCAACCTCTCACACCCTGGAGAACAGGAAATGGCCAGGCCGGAGGCGGTGGAAATCCGGCCATTGTTACAAGTGGGTACTGGCCCAGAGGGGCCAGCAGACTCACTCTCAAAAAGGGGACGGGGGAGATCTAAGATGGGAATAGGGATATAAATGGCATCTGGCTGTGAGGGCCTCTCTGTGGTCTGGGCTACCTTACTTGTCCAGTCCAATTGCATAAGCATCACACACAGGTACAGGACATTTACAGGGTACAAATAACATTTATTGAGCAGGTACAGTAAGCACCTTACGTGCATTATCTCTATTCAGTCCTCACCACAACCTTATGAAGCAAGTACTATGATTTCCGCTATCTTACAGATGAAGAAACAGGCTTGGTAAGGTTAAGTGCCTTGTCCAAAGCTGGTCCTCCATCAGTATGATTTCAGAGCATCCCTTCGAAATAGGCAGGGCAGAGTCATGATCACCATTTCCCAGGTGAGGTCACTGAGGCAAAGAAAAGAAAAAGGACTTCTCCAAGGTCAGAGAACAGGACCTTCTGCTCCCTGGTTAGGCCTGTGTGCCCATTACTCTCTTGGCTGTCACCCCAAGCTCAGCTTCCCTCTCACAGGAAGCCTGTCCTGACCACTTCAGCCGTTGGGAAGCACTCCTAGGGCACCCAGCCAAACACCCGGAGAAAGTTCCTGCAGGATGCCAGAACCAGGACCCTCAAGGAGATTCTAAGACAGGTTCCAGCCTAAGCACTTGTCAGAATTTAGGCACAAAGGAGCCTTCAGCAGAGCTGGACTCCTGGGGCAGAGTTCTAGCTACTTAAAAGCACCTAACGATTTTAGCATGTAATTTATTCTGTCATGCATTGTTTCCTGTTGTGTTATTAATTTTGTCTCCTCAGCCCAACTGGAAGCTGGAGGGCAAGGAGGGAGCCTGACTCTCCAGTGGGCCCCCAGGGTGCAGAGGGCTCAGAATAACCTGGGAGACTGATTGATTGCTCTCTGCTCAGCCCTCAGCAGCTCCCAGGCTGCTGCTCAAAGCAGGCCCTTTTCTTCCTTCTGCCAGCAATAGTGCCAAGCACCCCTCACCCGCACCATACACCCACACACAAAGGCAGGTGCTCTGAACTTGCCAAAAGAATCTTCCTGACCTCTTTACCAACACAGGGCCCCAGAATGCCAATCTAGGACCCTAGGCCACATGGAAGGGGTGCCATCCACTGGCAAAATATCATGCAGGTCCCCTTCCTCATAATAACAACAAATACTTGAACAATGACCAAGGTCTGTGCTAAATCATAACCACCTTCCAAAACGGGTAATGTTATCTCCAATCTACAGATGAGGAAACCTGTATCTATCTGTTCCTAAGCCATACTACCAGTACATCCCATCTGCAATGTACAGCAACAGGGTTTTCAGTAAGTTCCTTCTAGTTCTTGGTCTTCTCTTCAGTGAAATGGATTACAGCATGGAGCTTTTGTAAGATTTTAATGAGATTTCATACTTAGGAACACCATGCAGACACTCAGCATATGGATTTTTCCTTCCCTGCCTCCAAGGTCCCCACAAAGCTTTAATCTTTTGGGAGATCATTCCACCCCAACAGACTGGCTTGAGCAGTTCAAAGATGCACTAAGGCTACCATTTGTCAACAGAGAGCCCTCTCAGGAATCCAGGCCAAACTCTGGGATCAGGGTAAAGATGAAGGTCACAGTGGATAGAAAACTCCATGAGGCAGAAGCAAAAGCCAGAGCCTCCCATCAGAAAAAACTTTTGAGTAGAGCCCTCCTGGAAAGGAAGCTTATCTCATTCCCATTCTTAAATCTCACCCCAACCTGGTCTCCTAGGGACCCCTAGGCTGAGCCCAAACTCAGAGGAAAAGAGATGGCAAGAACCAGGCATGCATCAGGGAAAGATGTGACCGAGGACCTGAGTTCAAATTCTGATTCTGCCACTGTGTGATCTTGGGCAACCTCTCTGGGCCTCTACGTTCTCAACTGTAAAATGGGAAGATGCCAATAAAAGAGACCCACAGGGTGAATGAGGGGGATGTCACATGAGAGAATGGCTATCAAAGCACTTTGTAAAAGATCGTTTGACAAATGGATGCGATTATGGACACCATCACAGCAAGAGGTTGGAAAGTAACTGCAGTTAAGGGGAAACATTGCCAGGCACCTCAAAACACACACGTATACACACAAACACACATACACACACTTCCTTGCAAGGACAAGAAATCCAACCAGACCAGGCCTGAAAAGCAGATAAGCAGACCCACCATGGGAATCAGAGGTATGGGAATCAACACCGCAAAGCAGTCAGGAGAAAGGGGCATATCAGGGAGGAGGTGGCTGTGAGGGGCAAAGTGAAGGCAAGAAGACTGAAGTGCAAATCCATCTGATTAGCTGAAGCACCCTAGGGTGTGAACCCCGGTGACATCAGAGACCCTGTCACCTGAGGTCCCCCACCAACCAGACACAATGAAGGGAAGAGGAAGGGGAAGAGGGAGACAACAGAAGGCAAGGCTGGCCAGAGGCTGACCACTGGCTCTGCTGGGCTTCCCCATCCTGAGAGGGCCTACCGAAGTCCAGCTTCTCAGAAAGGCGCACCCTTTCTTCTCAGAGCTAGACACAGGGACCCGCGCCCCTGCACCCCATGTCTCACCTGGTAGGGGTCACTATGGTGCCCCAGCGCCTCCGCTTCCGCCTGGGGTCCTCCAGCGGCTCTGCCAAGCAGGGAGAGGGGCAAGGAGACCTTTCCCCTTGCCACCTCTTCCTCGGCTTTCGCCCTTCCTGAGGGGCGGGCCTGGGAAGCCTCCCCTCGAGGGGAGGGGGTGACAACCTGATCTGACCTCGCGGTCCAGTCCTCCCCCTCCTCGAGGGCGACAGTTGCCGAATTCCGGATTTCTGATTGTGGGGTCTGAACCCCGAATATTTGAACGGGAGGGAGACGGAATCTGATATTTGAATGCCTGGGGAATGAACCCCAGATACTGGTGCACGAAGGGGCCTGAACCCGATATTTGAAATTCAATGAAATAGAGACCCAGGTTTAGAGAGGTTGGGACTCGAGTCCCGGATTTCTGAACTATGGGGACTGATACCCGGGTAACTGAGAAGCGAGGGACAAAGCCCGGAAATTTGGGACCCAGGGGCCTGAGTCCTAGGTCTTCGGCCACGGACTGGGGGCCCACCCCGAGGACGTCCGGCCGCACGGCCCCTCTCACGCAGGGGTCCGAGGGTGACAGCCCCCACTCCCGGCCCGGCCTCCTCCCTCTCCCTTCTCTCTTCCGAGAATAGCTGGAAGATTGTAGCTAAGGCGCTGCTGACGGTCCCCGCGCCCTCTCTGCCTCGCCTCCTCTCCGTCTCAGCCTCTCTCCGTACCACAGCCCCGATCTTGTCCCGGTCTCCCTCTCCCTCTTCCTCCCAATTCCAAGATGGAGACCGGGCGGGAGCGCGCAGGCGCGGTAGGGACGCCGGGCCAAAGGAGGCGGGGCTGCAGAGGACTCAGCCCCGCCCTCTCCCCGCACTGCCGCGGCCCGGGAGACCGGCAACTGCCGAGCCCGAGTGCGCGCGCGCCGCGCCACGCGGACCCCGGGCCGGAGTAGGCGGGGAGAAGGGCTAGGCTTGGAAGGGGAGGAGCCCGGCACTCTGTCCCAGGACTGGCGGTGGAAAGAGCTGCGGCGCATGCGCCCGTCCCGCCGTCGCGCTTAGCCTGAGCTTGTTGCTAGGGGAAGCTTTGAGGGGGCGCGGGTGGACTGACAGCAGTGGCGATCTGCGCATGTGCGCAGGATGGAAGTTGGGAGGGGTAAGGGAAGCTGCCGCTGGGCGAGGAAAAGGCGGGAAAATGGACTATTCCGACGTTAGCAACCGTCTAGACTGGACGAGGGACCCCAAGTGCGAGGAATCGTTGCGCATCGACGCTAGGAAAACTCAGTCGATTAGATCTCTTAAGGAATCTGAGGTGCTGCGGGTTGCATGACATGCCAAGGTCACAGTGCATTTATGGCACAGCATTACCATGACATGACACCCCACCCGCCCAACTAACTGTAATTATCCATTTTATTTCGTAGAAGAAAACAAGACAGGTGTTTTCCAAAGCCAAGTCAACCGTGGGGAGGGCTGAAGTAACCTATGCCCTGTGCAAACCTCTGTCCAAACTAGAGAGTCAACAGGAAAGAGTCTCTCAAAACTTCTAAGCCTGCCTACCCTAAAATCCCCACCTCAATCCAACCCCTAATAAACACCTTATACACCACTGGGCAAAAAAGCTTTTATTTTCCCCCACATTCCAGCTTTTCAATTTTTTCTAAAACCTTTTCCAACTCAGAGCCAAGGCCAAAGAAGATTCACACCTAAGGAAAAAGAAAATAAAACAGAACAAGTCAGAAAGATGCTAGGGGAAGGCAGAGGGAGTGACAGCTAGAGACCAATACAGGCATTTAATCTCAACTCGGGTAGCCTCAGGACCCTGGGGTCTGCCAGGGGCCAGGAAGCCCTCCTTTCCCAATCCAAGGTTGAGAGGGTCCTGTCATTTCCTGTCCCAAGTAGGTGGTTGGGGCCTTTAGGCACAGCCATCAGCAAAATAAGCAGAGTTGATCTTGAGCTTCCATTTCCTCTGGCCTGATCAGTTCCCTGGGCCTGAACTGTTTCTACTTCTCCCATAGTAACTTCCTAGGGGACTGCAGCCAGCTCAAGCTGAGACCAGTTCAAGAGCTGGATGCATAACACATGGGGCTCTGAAATTATATGCGCCCCCTCTGACAAGTGAAGATTTTTTGCAGAAATATTTTTTCCTTTAGTGAGCTGACGTGTGAACTAGTTAACCAATATGTCCCCCACCCGCTGCTACGTTTATGAAGCTGATTCCCTCCAAAGATCTTGTCAATGAAATCAACTTTTCTAAATGTAATGATGACTAAATGGAAGAGAGAAGGTGCCTGTCAAGTTCTTGGGCACATAATATGTATGTCCTCAGTAAATGGGCATCATCAATTAGACTCTTCTGAGAGGTTCAAGTTGAATTTTACAAAATTTCCATCGTAAAACTGGGTATCAGGATTTCAGGACAAAAGCAAGACAAACATGGTTCGTATCCAGGATGAATCATCAAACGAGAACTTTCTTAACTCACCATTGTTACCCAAATGCTTGGATGTGAACTAGAGTTATGGATGAGTCTTAAAATCACAATGTTTCTTGAAAGAAGTCAGCCACAAAAGAATATGTATAATTCTGTCTATATAGGTTCAAAAAAAGTAAAACCAAACCATATTATTTAGGAAGGCATACCTGGCAATAAATTATAAAGCAGGACAGTAATTATTTCTTTTTTTCTTTTTTTTTTTTTTTTTTTTAGAGTCTCACTCTGTCGCCCAGGCCGGAGTGCAGTGGTGCGGTCTTGGCTCACTGCAACCTCTGTCTCCCAAGTTCAAGCAATTCTCCTGCCTCAGCCTCCTGAGTAGCTGGGATTACAGGCGCCTACTACCACGCCCGGCTAATTTTTTTGTATTTTTAATAAAGACAGGGTTTCACCATGTTGGCCAGGTTGTTATCAAACTCCTTACCTCATGATCCACCCGCCTCGGCCTCCCAAAGTGCTGGGATTACAGGCATGAGCCACTGTGCCAGGCCGACAGTAGTTATTTCTAAGGGGAGGGAGGGCATTGTCAGGAAGGAAGGGACCATGGGGGGTTTCTGGACTGCTGGTAATATTCTCTTCCTTCCCTCAGTGGTATTTGTAAGTATCCACTTTATAACAATTTGCCAAGCTGTCCTTTTATGCTTTTGGACTTTTCTACATGAGTGTTAAATATTTTATAATAAAAAAGTAAAAGTAATTAGAAAAATATTGAATGCTGACGGTGTCAAATTGTTCCCAGTCCCTAAGGGACAGCTGTGGTTGAAGAGGTTCTCAGGGACTCAGAAGCAGCAGCACTTGAGGATGAGTGCAAGGATCTGCTCTACCCCAGTTACAACCTCCACCCCCGCCCCATTCCCTGCTCCCACAGGACTGGAGCAAAGAGCCTCACCTGAGAAATGAGTCGGGAACTAGGCCAGTGCCCTCAGAGCCGGGTTCTAGACCAGTGGGACTCCCGGCGCGGGTGGAAGCACACAGCAGTGACACAGCAGAGGCCACAGAAGAGAAGCAGGAAGGAGCCCAAGACCAGCAGCCTAGAGCCACACAGAGCCAGCTCCTCCTAGAGAGGGGTACAGGGAGGAGAGGAGGACGACATCTGAACCCAGCCCAAGGGCCATAGAGGGGGCCTCCATGAGGGAGACAGCTCTCCACATCTAGGGAACAACTGAAAGGAAAATGTTATTTTCATATAAGCTGACATTTGTCTTTTTTTTCTTTTTTATTGAGACAGGGTCTCACTCTGTCACCCAGGCTGGAGTGCAGTGATGCGATCTCGACTCACTGCAACCTCCGCCTCCTGGGCTGCGGCAATCCTCCCCCTCAGCCTCCTGAGTACCTGGGACCACAGGTGTATGCCACCATGCCTGGCTAATTTTTTTTGGATTTTTTGTAGAGACGGGGTTTCACCATGTTGCCCAGGCTGGAACATTTGTCTTGATAGTTTAAAAACAACTTTCTTACCCAATTATTAACCTGAACCCTCATCATGACTCTGTGAGACAGGAAACTTCATTACGATCCACCTTTTAAAGATGTGCCAGCAGTGCTGGATGTAGAAACCGCATCTCTGATTCCAGGTCCCAGGTCGTGCTCCTCATGGGGTCTTTTTCTTTTCTTTTTTTGGGGGATGGAGTCTCACTCTGTTGCCCAGGCTGGAGTGCAGTGGCATGAGCTCGGCTGGCTGCAACCTTTCCCTTCCAAGTTCCAGCAATTCTGCCTCAGCCTCCCCGTAGAGTAGCTGGGATTACAGGTGCCCACCAAAACATCTGGCTAATGTTTAAATTTTTAGTACAGACAGGGTTTCACCATGTTGGCCAGGCTGGTCTTGAACTCCTGACCTCAAGGGATCCACCCACCTTGGCCACTCAAAGTGCTGGGATTACAGGCGTGAGCCACCGCACTTCATTGGATCTCTTCAAAGGTGAGACTGGAGTGTGCAGCAGCCTCCTGACTGATAGCCCTCCACTCAGACAGACTCCTTTACCCAGTACTAGGGAAGCAGGTCTCTCTCCTCTTTGAAACTCCTCAGAAGCCCCCACAACCTTCAGCATCAGGTTGAATGCCCTCTAGCCTGCATTCATAGCACCTGTCAATCAGATCCCTGGGGTCTCTTGCCTTTTTCCTTCCTAAGCCTCTCATCATGGAGTGTTCCCAAAGGCTGAACACTTCTTATTTTTTCCTTCTTGAGATAGGGTCTCCCTCTGTCACTCAGGCTGGAGTGCAGCAGCACAATCATGGCTCACTGCAGCCTCGAACTTCTAGGATCAAAGGATCCTTCCACCTCAGCCTCCTGAGTTGCTGGGACTACAGGTGTGCAATGCAGCACTACACCCTGTTAATTTAAAAAAAAAAAGTTTTTTAAGAAACAGGGTCTTGCTGTGTTGCCCAGGCTGGTCTTGAACTCCTAACCTCAGGCATTCTCCTTGCTTTGGCCTCTCAAAGTGCTGGAATTACAGGTGTGAGACCTAACTGAACACTTTTCTTTTTTTTTTCTTTTTTGAGATGGAATTTCGCTCTGTCGCCAGGCTGGAGGACAGTGGCACAATCTTGGCTCACTACAACCTCCACCTCCTGGGATCAAGCGATTTTCCCACCTCAGCCTCCCGAGTAACTGGGATTATAGGCACCTGCCATCATGCCTGGCTAGTTTTTGTATTTTTGTAGAGACAGGGTTTCACCATGTTGGCCAGGCTAGTCTTGAACTCCTGACCTCAGGTGATGTGCCCGCCTCGGCCTCCCAAAGTGCTGAGATTACAGGCTCCACACCGACCAACACTTATCAATCCCTAGACCTATACCCATCCTGGTGCCTTTGTCTGGAGTGTGCCTCCCCATCTCCTGCAACTTCTCTACTGCAATCCCTGTCCAAATATTCCTCATTCTTCAAGGATCATCCTGACCACACGGAAGGTATGAGTTGCAACCCTGGTTCTGCCACTTAACCAGTTGTTTGGCCTTTAGCAATTCACTCCCTCTCTCTAAACTGGTTTCCTCATCTGTAAAGTGGAATAACACCTACCTCAAAAAGCTATTTTAAGATCAAATGAGTTAATGAACCCTGAGAGCACTCTGTGCATTTTAAACTACTGTACACAATGCTCTTTTGTAAATGACACCTCCTCTGTGAAGCACTCTCCATAAATGTTCAAGTTAGGGTTAATGGCTCCTTACTTTGTGTTTGCATAACACTCTGCTCACATCTGTCTAATAGCAATTAGCCCATCTGCCTCTTATTACAGCTTCTGAAATCCTTTGAGGAAAAGATAATGTTTTAAAGACAACAGTCAATAATAATAGCTGTCATTTATCAAATCTCTATGTTGTGCTGGACACTTCACAGTCATTCTCATTTAATCCTTATTTGGTGGAATTAAGAGATAGGGTCATGTTTTCTGTTTTACAGATGAGGAAGCTGCCACTCAGAGATGTTTAGACACTTGCTGTAGGTCACACAGCCCCCAAGGCAGGGTTATAAAACCTGTGCTTTTTCTACAAGGTAGAATTGCTTCCAGGAACCTTCAAGATATAGCAGTCAGCATGGAGTCTACAAAACCCTAGCGACCGATCTGAGGCTCTTACCGAAGTGAGCAGCTTGGTTAGCACAAGGCCTTCGTGGCTCCAGACCCTAATGCACTCCTCACCCATTCTAGGGCTCAGGGTGACATTTCCAGCCCCCTCCTCTGAACAGGATATGGGTGGCTGGCTGGAGGGCAGGATTCCTGGAACAGCACTAAAATACAAGCAGGTTCCTGCAGTCCTTTCTGTGGTCACCCTGGCTGTGATGAGGACCAGTTGTCCTGCAGCAGATCCTATGAAAGGCACAGAAGAGAAGATGGAAGAAAATGAGGGGTGAGGCGGGAGCTTCCATCTTCACACTTTCACGCTTTTCTTGTATTTCTTCACATTTTCACACTTTCACACTTCTTTTCTTGTATTTCCTTTTTTTTTTTTTTAATGGGGTCTCACTCTGTCGCCCAGGCTGGAGTGCAGTGGCATAATCACAGCTCACTGCAGCCTCAACCTCCTGGGCTCAAGTGATCCTCCCACCTCAGTCTCCTGAGTAGGTGAGACTATGTGAGCCCAGAAGTTTGAGATTAGCCCGGGCAAAATGGTGAGACACCATCTCTATAAAAAATACAAAAATTAGCCAGCCTAGTGGCCCAGCTAATCAGGAGGTTTGAGTTGGGAGGATCACCTGGGCCCAGCAGGTCAAGGCTACAGTGAGCTGTGATTGCACCACTGCATTTCATTCTGGGCAACAGAGTGAGACCCTGTCCCGGGGCGGGGGGTGGGAAGCACACACCACCTGCCTGGCTAATTTTAAAATTTTTTTGTAGAGACAGGGTCTCACTGTGTTGCCCAGGCTGGACTCAAACTCTTGGGCTCAAGCAATCTTGCTACCTTGACCTCCCAAAATGCTGCGATTCTAGGCATGAGCCACTGCACCTGGCCCTACTCAGTTTTTAAGGCTTTCTATAATACCAGGTGATTTGGCATGGATTCTATTCAATAAAGTATTCCATATACCATTATTTATATCACTGAGAAGTGAAAATAACTTTGTATCAATATAAACACAAATTAAGTTGTAATTTAAATTAACTTAAATTACAATCAATACAACGATACCAATACTCGCAAGGCTGCAGTGAAATGGGCAGATACACATTGCCAATGTCAGTTTGCATAAACTAGCTCATCCTTTTTAAGAAAGCAGTTTCCCACTTGGTATCAAAATCCATTAAAAGGTTCTCACCCTATTTTAAATTAGTGGGGAGAAGATGGCCTCAGTAAATGGCCTTGGGAAAATTTCCACGTAGAAAAAATCACAGCATCTGTTATCTCATAACATAAAGTCCAGATGTGTTAAAGAACTATACAAACTAAAAAAAATCTTAAGAATTAAAATACAGAAGAATATTTTGTTTTATTTTATTATTTTTGAGATGGAGTTTCACTCTTGTTGCCCAAAATGGAGTGCAGTGGCGTGATCTCAGCTCACTGCAATCTCCACTGCCCGGGTTTAAGTGATTCTCCTGCCTCAGCCTCCCGAGTTGCTGGGATTACAGGTGCCTGACCCCATACTCAGCTAATTTTTTGTATTTTTAGTTAGAGCTGGGGTTTCATCATGTTGGCCAGGCTGGTCTTGAACTCCTGACCTCAGGTGATCCACCTGCCTTGGCCTCCCAAAGTGCTGGGATTACAGCCATCAGCCACCGTGCCTGGAAAGAATATTTTCTAATTTTAAAATGAGGAAGGCCTTCCTATGAAAGACACAAAATCTAAAGGTCTTAATAAAGGACAAGAGTGATAAACCTAACCTCATAAAAGGACTTCTATGCAATAAAAGATAAGTTAAAAAAACAAGCAACATATTGGTTGAAAATACCTATAATATATTTAAATGACAAAAAGTTTTATTATCTAGAATAAAGACCTTCTATAAATCAAGAAGAAAAAGACAAATAACTTAAAAGAAAAATGAGCAAAGGAAACAAACAGGTAATTCACAGACAACATGAAAATGAGCAATAAACCATAAGACGAGGTTCAATGCTACTAGCAATCAGGAGAAAGTAAATTAAAACAATTGGGTATTGTTCTCTAGTAGGTTAAAAAAGAATAAAGAATAAAAAAATAAAAAGAAAAATAAATAAATAAATAAGTAAATAAATAAAACAATTGGGTAACAGGCCAGCCCTGGTAGCTCATGCCTGTAATCCCAGCACTTTGGGAGGCTGAGGCAGGAGGATTACTTGAGCCCAGTAGTTTGAAATTAGCCTGGGCAACATAGTGAGACCCCATCTATATTTAAAAAATGTAAAAATTAGCCAGGATAGTGGTCCCAGCTACTAGGAGGCTGAGTTGGGAGGATCACCTGGGCCCAAGAGGTCAAGGCTACAGTGAGCTGTGACTGCACCACTGCATTCCAGTCTGGGCAACAGAGTGAGACCCTGTCAAAAAAAA